>NC_056740.1:371344825-371442325 GCF_019279795.1 Protopterus annectens
GGAAGAAACTGTTGCAGAAAAGAGGAAAATCCCAGGATGCAAAAAACTTCCTTACCAGCCTCAGTAAAAAACTGAGATCCCTCATAAAATCCTCCAAAGCTAGTTACAAAAATAAAATTGCCAAAGATTCCAAAGACAACAACAAGGCATTCTATAACTATGTCAAGAATCTAAATGGCAATGCTCAGATCTGCTCTGAGCTAAAACAGAATGGCATTAAATATACTGATCCCAAGGATATTGCCAATATCCTGGCAGATCGATTCAGTGCCAACTTCACCCCCTAAATGGCCCATCTCAATACCGGAAGATTGCCATATTCCGGTAATAACGGCCACACAGGTAAAAAACGCACTCTCCAAAGCTAAGAATACAGCATCCATGGGACCAGATGACATCCCGGCTGTGTACTACATGAACTACAATATGAACTGGCACCTCACCTAAGTGTCATGTTTAATCATAGCCTCACCTCAGGTTTCGTGCCCACTGAGTGGTGCACAGCTACAGTTATCCCACTCCACAAGGGGGGATCCACCTTGGATCCTGGAAACTACCGTCCCATCAGTCTGACAAGCCTTATCTGCAAGGCCATGGAGCATATTATCATGGAACTTATAAACAAAGACATTGGCAACCTTCAAACACTGGACCCCACCCAGTTTGGGTCTGTGAAGGGCCGATCTTGTCTCCTGAACTTGATTGACTTCTTCGAATCAGTGTCCAGAGCCATGGACAAGGGTAAGGTGGTCCACACAGCCTATCTAGACCTTGCCAAGGCCTTTGGCACCACCCCCCACTCTGGAATCATAGATAAACTTACTAAGCTGGGCATTAATCCCTACGTCACCCAATGGGTTGCTAACTGGCTTACTGATAGAACCCACACTGTAAAAGTAGCCGACTCCAAATCCTGCTCCAGACAAGTGCCAAGTGGAGTACCTCAGGGTTCAGTCCTGGGACCGGTCTTGTTTGGCATCTACTTCTCTGAAGTACAGGCCAACACTAAGGGACTCTGGATAACAAAGTTTGCAGATGACTGCAAACTGGGAGCCATTATTGAATCCCCAAATGATGTGGATACTCTACAAAAGGGCCTTACAGAAACAGATGCTTGGTGCCAGAGCCATGGGCTCAAGCTCAAGGCCAAGAAATGTGCAGTTATCCCCTTTGAGAAAAAACATGTATCCGTGAATTACCATATAGGTGGCAGTACACTAAACATCGAAAGTTTGATAAGAGACTTAGGGACACAGATGGACAGTGGTTTCACCTTCGATAACCACATCGCCACAACAGTCAGGAAATCATTCTATGTGGCACACCTCATCACTAAGGGCTTTTCATCCAGAAAAAAGGAGGTCATTGTCCCACTGTACTCATCCCTCATTAGACCCATTATAGAATACAATGCCCCATTTGGTATGTACCTCTCAAGACATCTGCAACAACTGGAAAGGCCACAGAAATACCTCACTAAAAGAATCACAGGCCTAAAGCGGATGCCCTATGCTGACCATCTTAAAAAAACTCCAGCTATACTCTGTCGCATATCGTCTACTCAGAGGCGATCTTTGCTTAACATACAAGGCCATGTCAAACCCAGAGCTGTTGGACATGCTACACTTAAAGAAATCCCAATCCCTCAGAGCCACACGCTCCAGGGATCTAAACCTTGTCATCACAATAAACAAAACATGCTGGAGGGATAGGTTCCTGACCCAGAGACTCCCCAGACTCTGGAATAGATTGCCCATACATGTCAAGCAGAGTGCCTCTTTGTTCCTCTTCAAAAGGAACCTTGACGATTGGATGGGAGAAAGGAAATTCACCCTGGGGATCACGTCAGTCGCCCTGCTAGACAGGGGTCCAGGGAAATAAATAGTGTGGGAAGAAATAGCCAGGGAATTGTTATGGCTAGGCTTGTATAGGCCCTAGGGCTGATAGCCTAGTACCAACCTATGAACCCAGACATATATATATATATATATATATATATATATATATATATATATATATATATATATATACACACACACACCATACACACCCACATCATACATATATATATATATATATATATATATATGTACACACACACACACACACACAGACATACACTCCATATCTACACACACACTCCATATCTACACACACACTCCATACATATATATATATGTATATACACACACTCTCCATATACACACACTCCATATATATACATGCACACACACCCTCCATATACACACACCTCCTTATATATATATATATATATATATATATATATATATATATATATACACACACACACACACACACACCCTCCATACACACACACACACCCTCTATATACACACGCACCTCCATATATACACGCAACCTCCATATACACACGCACCCTCCATATACACACGCACACACACACCCTCCATATACACACACACACTCCATATATACACACACACACACACACACACACACACACACACACACACACACACACACACACTCTCCATGTACACACACTCCATATATATACATGCACACACACCCTCCATACACACACACACACACACACACCTCCTTATATATATACACACACACACACGCACACAAACACACACACACCCTCCATATACACACGCACACACACACACCCTCCATATACACACGCACACACACACACCCTCAATATATACACGCACGCACACACACCCTCCATATATACATGCACACACACACACACACACCCTCCATATATACATGCACACACACACAGCCTCCATATACACACACACACACACACACCCTCCATATACACACACACACACACCCTCCATATACACACACACACACACACACACCCTCCATATATACACACACACACCCTCCATATACACACACACACACACACCCTCCATATACACACACACACACACACACACCCTCCATATACACAGGTACACACACACCCTCCATATACACACACACACACCTCCATACACACACACACACCTCCATACACACACACACACCTCCATACACACACACACACACACACACACACACACACACACACACACACACACTCCCTCTATATACACACACACACACACCCTCAATATAGACCCCCCTCCATATATGTGTCCACACACACACCCCTCCATATATACACACACCCCTCCATATATACACACACACCCCTCCATATATGCACACACACCCCACTATATACACACACACACACACACGCACACACTCCCTATATATATATATATATGTTTGTTCTGGTTTAGTTGTAATCTGGTAAGGTTATGAGTAGCTCTGCATTATTAATGTTAGTAATACTTATGTTTACATGTTGTAAGTTAAGCGTGTTCTTAAAGAGAATTGCTACACCACCTCCCTTCTTCTCTATTCTTTCAGCTCTTAGAATATTGTAACCAGGCAGGGTTATTTCTAAGTCTGGTATATGTGGTTTAACCAGGTTTCAGTAAGGGCGGTAATGTTTGGGTTGTAAAAGGAGCGAGTCGCATATTGTTCATGTATTTTATTCAGAATACTTCTAAGATTTAGGTTTAGGGCGGTAATGTTTGGGTTGTAAAAGGAGCGAGTCGCATATTGTTCATGTATTTTATTCAGAATACTTCTAAGATTTAGGTTTAGGGCGGTAATGTTTGGGTTGTAAAAGGAGCGAGTCGCATATTGTTCATGTATTTTATTCAGAATACTTCTAAGATTTAGGTTTAGGGCGGTAATGTTTGGGTTGTAAAAGGAGCGAGTCGCATATTGCTCATGTATTTTATTCAGAATACTTCTAAGATTTAGGTTTAGGGCGGTAATGTTTGGGTTGTAAAAGGAGCGAGTCGATATTGCTCATGTATTTTATTCAGAATACTTCTAAGATTTAGGTTTAGGGCGGTAATGTTTGGGTTGTAAAAGGAGCGAGTCGCATATTGTTCATGTATTTTATTCAGAATACTTCTAAGATTTAGGTTTAGGGCGGTAATGTTTGGGTTGTAAAAGGAGCGAGTCGCATATTGTTCATGTATTTTATTCAGAATACTTCTAAGATTTAGGTTTAGGGCGGTAATGTTTGGGTTGTAAAAGGAGCGAGTCGCATATTGTTCATGTATTTTATTCAGAATACTTCTAAGATTTAGGTTTAGGTAGGTTATGTTTGGGTTGTAAAAGGAGCGAGTCGCATATTGTTCATGTATTTTATTCAGAATACTTCTAAGATTTAGGTTTAGGGCGGTAATGTTTGGGTTGTAAAAGGAGCGAGTCGATATTGTTCATGTATTTTATTCAGAATACTTCTAAGATTTAGGTTTAGGGCGGTAATGTTTGGGTTGTAAAAGGAGCGAGTCGCATATTGTTCATGTATTTTATTCAGAATACTTCTAAGATTTAGGTTTAGGGCGGTAATGTTTGGGTTGTAAAAGGAGCGAGTCGCATATTGTTCATGTATTTTATTCAGAATACTTCTAAGATTTAGGTTTAGGGCGGTAATGTTTGGGTTGTAAAAGGAGCGAGTCGCATATTGTTCATGTATTTTATTCAGAATACTTCTAAGATTTAGGTTTAGGGCGGTAATGTTTGGGTTGTAAAAGGAGCGAGTCGCATATTGCTCATGTATTTTATTCAGAATACTTCTAAGATTTAGGTTTAGGGCGGTAATGTTTGGGTTGTAAAAGGAGCGAGTCGCATATTGTTCATGTATTTTATTCAGAATACTTCTAAGATTTAGGTTTAGGGCGGTAATGTTTGGGTTGTAAAAGGAGCGAGTCGCATATTGTTCATGTATTTTATTCAGAATACTTCTAAGATTTAGGTTTAGGGCGGTAATGTTTGGGTTGTAAAAGGAGCGAGTCGCATATTGTTCATGTATTTTATTCAGAATACTTCTAAGATTTAGGTTTAGGGCGGTAATGTTTGGGTTGTAAAAGGAGCGAGTCGCATATTGTTCATGTATTTTATTCAGAATACTTCTAAGATTTAGGTTTAGGGCGGTAATGTTTGGGTTGTAAAAGGAGCGAGTCGCATATTGTTCATGTATTTTATTCAGAATACTTCTAAGATTTAGGTTTAGGGCGGTAATGTTTGGGTTGTAAAAGGAGCGAGTCGCATATTGTTCATGTATTTTATTCAGAATACTTCTAAGATTTAGGTTTAGTAGTAATATTTCATAACTTTTATGTGGAGTAGGTAGTTTGATTTGCATTAGAGACTTTAATGAAATCATGTGTTCAGGGCCTGGTTTGGGGGGATATCACCACTAAGCATAAGTTTGGCTGCTATGTGGCTGAGCAACTGAAAAAGTCTGAATAGTCTTTTCTCGGTTTTAAAGAAAATATTATGGAGGCTTTCATTTGTAAAGCGTAGTCGGTGTTGTTTCGGGTTTGTGAGTGTGGTTATAAACAGTGATAGGGACACATAAAAGCTATTAGGTGTTGTTAGGGTAGGGTTATTAAATGTTGTTGCTTGCTTTACTTACTGGTTGGTGAGGTTAGCTGTAATCATGACGAAAAAAGTTAATATAAGACGATATACAAACATGATAGTATTTGTGTTTGATAAATTATTTGAAAAATGATCAGTATTTAGGGAAGTTAAATTCTTGTTTGGTAAGGTATTAGTATATTACAATGTCACATATTCAAGGTTAGGGGTTATGTGTGAAATGGTTGGGGTGTTTACAGGGTATGTTTCTCATGGGTAGTCACTTTTTTGTGTGTGTGTGCAAATGTGTTGTGGATTGTAATTTGTAATGGGAGGGGTTAGTTGTAACTGGTATAGCAGATCGGGTGATTTGAACTTAGTGGATGTGGTTTGGTTATGTTTAAATTACGGGTTTCAGGGGGCAGGTAGGATATGGGGACAGGGTGGCGAATGGAGCGGGATGAGCCAAGATCCAAGCAAAGGCAAGTTTGTGTATAAGAAAAACAATCCAAATTGACCATGAACTTCTGTGAAGCTGTAAGTCATTTCTTAACTGTTTATCAGGTGGAAAAAAGCATATCCTTGTGTCTGTAGGCTACTGTGCTCTCAATTAAATTAACAAACACATACAGTATTTGATCAGTTATGGATACTATTTGCTCATAGAAGGGAATGAAAGAGAAATGGAAGGTGAGTGTGGGTGGGAGGGCGGGGGGGGGGGGGCTGCTTACAAGCCAAAGTGGAGTGCTCTCCAGGGGATAATGAATATTAGCTGAAACAGGTAGATACATACACAAAGATAACTTTAGCTGTTTTTTGTTTGCAGACATTTCAGAGCCGGACTGTGCTTTTCATATAACAATGTATCCACTGGTCAGATTAAAGAGAAAGGTATTATTGCAGTTTGCTTAGAGTGGTGTTAAGTTGCAGAGACACTGAGCAGTTTGTGGGTCCAGTAGAAGGGTGGTTGTATTTGTTTTTGCTAAGTGGGAATGTCTATCTGGGTGCTTTTACCCCCTTTCAGTGCAGGCCCAGCAGATATAGTAAGACATTTTACAGTAATTTACAATACAAAATGTAAATAGAAAAATCGGTTTCATTGAGATATATGTTACACAGTATTTGCAATACAGAAATGGAAAAAGACAAGTCAATTTCAGCAAGGCTTGTAGTTCCATAGTTTGCTGTGATTGGAGCAATAAATGCAATATTACAAGATCATCAATTATTGTTTAATAATGGTTACATGGTGTCAGAAAAGAGATGATTCAGAAGTAATTTTATGTAACAAAGCAAAAACATAATGCAAGGGCCATTGTTTATGGTAGTAGCTATGGAACTGCTTGTCATTGCCTTGGGGGTACCAGGTCATCCATCTTTGCCTAACACAGTATGCCCCTTCACCATAAAGAAATAGTGGGTCACTACTATGTGGATAGTGGTACCATGCAGGAGCTAGTCAGTATGTGTTGTTGTCATATGTAGGTTCATGGGATGCATGCAGTACCCATCTCTCTGAGTACCAAAGTATGTGTGGCTTTGAGAATATTATCTATGTGGCTCTTTCAGTGACCAATATGGGACATGATGGGTGTATGCATGGTGGATTATGCTTCAAAGAAACTCCACTATTTCTTCAATACACGCCACAGTATGTGAGGCTGCAGATGTGGCTTCCGCAAACCACAGGCTGAGTGGTAATACTGTGCTGGCTTTCTATGACATAGCCTGGTGCCTAAGAAACTGTAAGCCATTAACTGCAACCACATTATAATAAAGAATCCACCTGGGTAGCAAGGACAGAGGTATATTAACTTTCAGCTGGTCAACAATGCAGAGGGTATACAATATGTCAGCAGGTCCTCTAGGCAGTGCCCATGAGTCCAACACCTGGCACAATGCAACTTCTACCAGTGGTTTCTGTGGGTGATTTTCCACATGGCCATCTAATTTGCAATTCTGCATACACCCTGAGCCATGTCTGATAGCAGTTAGAAACCCATGCAGCATGGCAGATAATGTGTATAATACAAACCCATGGACCACGGCAGAGACTGTGTATAATACAAACCTATGGACCACAGCAGAGACTGTGTATAATACAAACCCATGGACCACGGCAGAGAGTATAATATAAAGCCATGAACCATGGCAGACAATGTGTATAATACAAACCCAGGGACCACAGCAGAGAAGGTGTATAATACAAATCCATGGACCACAGTAGAGAATGTGTATAATACAAACCCATGGACCACGTCAGAGATTGAGTACCATGGCAGAGAATGTGTATAATACAAATCCACGGACCACAGAAGAAAATGTGTATAATACAAACCCATCGACCATGGCAGAGAATGTGTATAATACAAACCCATGGACCAGGGCAGAGACTGTGTATAATACAAACCTATGGACCACAGCAGAGACTGTGTATAATACAAACACATGGACCACGGCAGAGAATGTGTATAATACAAACCTATGCACCACGGCACAGACTGTTTATAATACAAACCCATGGACCATAGCAGAGACTGTGTAAAATACAAACCCATGGACCACGGCAGAGAATGTGTATAATACAAACCCATGGACCATGGCAGAGACAGTTTATAATACAAACCCATGGACCATAGCAGTGACTGTGTAAAATACAAACCCATGGACCACGGCAGAGAATGTATATAATACAAACCCATGGACCATGGTAGAGACTGTGTATAAAACAAACCTATGGACCATGGCAGAGACTGTTTATAATATAAACCCATGGACCATGGCAGAGAGTATAATACAAACCCATGGACCATGGCAGAGAATGTGTATAATACAAACCCAGGGACCACAGCAGAGATTGTATATAATACAAACCCAGGGACCACGGCAGAGGATGTGTATAATACAAACCTATGGACCATGGTAGAGACTGTGTATAATACTGCTCTGTCACAGATCCAGATGCTGACTCATTACAGAAGGAGCATCCAAAAAAAACGACAGGGTGTCAGAGCAGTACTGGTAGTTATTATCAAAAAAATCGTGAACTTGTTGGCAAGCAATAAAGGAAAGCTAGAACAATTGCATCATTGTAGCAGCTGAAGGTGATAAGGAGGGGTGTGCTTAAATGATGTTATGAATGGACAGGAACCTATGGCGGTCAGTGAGGAATAAGAAGAAAATAACCTCTTGTTAAAAGACAGACTCATGCTACACAACCACAGCAGGACAAATAAAATGTACATTTTTATGAGAACACACTTAAAGCACCTCTGGCAAGTGTAACGGAGTAAAAGGTATATGTTACTGAAGCAATGGAAGCAGGAACTTTAAGCAAACAATGGAAGCCTGAGTAATGGGATGTTGTGGAATCAAAATCATTCTCTCTCTGCTAGAGTATGATAACCTGTGAGAACAATAAATGCCATGTTTGCAAAAACATCATTTCCTTACCCGTGGTAACAAATTAGAAACAATTGCACAATTGTATCCTTTCTAAAACGGAAGCAGTCTTGCCATAAAAAAAAAACTGTTTTTGTTTACATTTAAAAAAAAAGAGTATGCCCACCACACATCCAGTGCAGGAGGGTATGTCCTCATAACACTACTTAATATAAACAACTGTTAAGATTATCACACCTCAGGATAAAGGGATTTATGTGCCTTTCATGGGGGGAAACAACAGATTACATGACACCAAAACAAAAAATAAATTGTAATCAATGAATTTCTCCACGCTCATCTGTGATAAAAACCAGGCTGAGAACCTGCACATAAGCACAATAACATCAACTCCAACATCAACTCCCACATCACATGGTGAGGGTGCTATGATGATGAATCTTCTCTTTATTATTGTTAATACAAATCTTATTTCAGGGGACTTTAGGGGAGTACTTTGATATTTGTTATACTACACTTCCACTGTAGTACTGAAGATAGGAACCTGAGTTTACAGAGTGTTTCTTTTTTTTTTTTTTTTTGTTCAGATATAATAACAGTGGGTCAAAAAATGCTACTATTCTAATTCCCCAATAAAGACCCAGCTATGCTAGATACTTCAGTGTGTAATACCTTAACCTTCCTGTAGTACAGACCTAAAAAGTGAAAAAAAAGTAAAAAATAGATTGCAGACACCTTAATGTTCACAGACATCAGGCTTGGTCTTAAGCTGTGTTTTTCCAAATTAAATCAAATCCAACCAGAAATTAATCACCTTGGAAATCCATATCCCTCCTACCCCCCTACCCACAAAGGTAACCACCATGAAAAACTTTTCCAAAGCTAATTTTGGGCTCCTAAAAACAGAGGTGGCTAACTTCACGGCACCCATGCAAATGGAGAATAGTTGCATGACCGCCGAATCCTACACCAATGCACTGTACGAACATGTACACAAATGCATGGATCTCGCCATACCCAATAGAACCAAGACACTCTCCTCCAAAAAAAGGAAGCTAATCTAGTAGTCCCCTGCCATAAATAAACTCTACAACAGAAGGAGGAAACTGATGCGGAATAAGGTGAAGTCCCAAGACTGGAAAAAATCCCTTATCAGCCTCAACAAAAAGTTGAGATCCTTCATCAAATCCTCTAAAGCTAGCTATGAAAACAGAATTGCTGCAGATAGTAAAGATAACCACAAAGCCTTTTACAGTTATGTAAATAATCTCCATGGCAATACCCAGATTTGCTTTGAGCTACTGCACAATGGTGCCCCCTATACCGAGCCAACAGATATTTGCCAATATACTGGCCGACAGGTTCAGTGCCAACTTTACCCCTCCCCCCCAAAGGACCAATCACAATACCAGTAGATTACCAAGCACCCAGTATTACTGCTGCACAGGTTAAAAGAACACCGTTCAAGGCCAAGAATACAGCTTCTATGAGACCTAACAATATCCTTGGCTTTGTTCTGCATGAACTACAGAGTGAACTGGCACCTCACCTGTATGTCCTGTTCAATCACAACCTCACCTCAGGCTCTGTGCATACTGAATAGCACACTGCTACAGTCATCCCTCTCCACAATGGAGGAGCAACTACAGACCCTGGGGAACTATTGCCCCATTAGCCTGACGAGTCTAATATGCAAAGCTATGTAACGCATAATCATGGACCTAATAAACAAGGATATAGAGGATCTCCAAACTCTGGATCCCACACAGTTTGGTTTTGTTAAGGGTAGATCATTCCTGCTCAACTTGGTCAACTTCTTTGAGTCAGCTGTGGATGAAGGCAAGGTGGTTCATACAGCCTACCTTGATCTGGCCAGGGGCTTTGATACCATTCCCCACTCAGGAATCATAGAAAAATTTACCAAGCTAGGCATCGACCCCTATATCACTAGATGGGTTGCAAACTGGCTCACAGATAGACTCCACAGTGTGAAAGTAGCTGACTCCAAGTCAGACTGCCAACTAGTCACGAGTGGAGTCCCACAGGGTTCGGTTCTGGGTCCTCTCCTGTTTGATATCTACTTCTCTGAAGTTCAGGCCAACACGAAGGGACTCTGGCTGACAAATTTTGCAGACAGTTGCAAGTTGGGAGCTATTATTAACTCCCCAAGTGATGTTGACATCCTAGAGAATGGCCAGTTTGTCAGTGAGACCAATGACTGGTGTCAGAACGATGGCCTTAAGCTCAATGCCAAAAAATGTGTCGTCATCCCCTTTGGGAAAATCCTGGTTCCCATGAATTACCACATTGATGGTAGTCCACTGAACACAGAAGGTGTTATAAGAGATCTGGGAACACAGGTTGACAGCAACCTCTCTTTTGATCACCACATTGCTACTGTGATCAGAATATCCTTCTATGTGGCACATCTCATTACTAAGGGTTTTGCATCCAGGAAGAAATAGGTCATTGTCTCCCTCTACTCTTCCCTCATTAGGCCAGTCATTGAGTATAATGCCCCATTTGGCATGTACCTCACTAGACACCTGCAATAACTGGAGAGGCCACAAAAGTACCTCACAAAGAGGATCCTAGGCCTTAAACACTTGTCCTATATGGACATACTCAAAAAACTCAAACTATTCTCTGTCTCATATCGCCTACTTAGAGACAATCTCTGCTTGACTTACAAAGCTATGTCTGACCCAACTCTGTTAGAAATGCTACATCTAAAGAAATCCCAATCGCTCTGCACCACACACTCCAGAGACCTCAACCTCATCACCACAATCAACAGAACATACTGCAGGGACAGGCTCATAATGCAGATACTGCCCATGCTATGGAATAGACTTCCCATACATGTCAAACAGAGCACCTCACTGACACTCAAGAGAAATCTTGATGAGTGGATGGGAAATAGAAAATTCACCCCAAGGATCACTCCAGTGGCTCTACTCGACAGAGGCACTGTGAACTAAGGTCAGGTGGCACGATGCCAGGGTAATCCTATGGCTTGGCTTGTAAAGGTCCCAGAGCCATTAGCCTAGTACATAACTACGAACCTATGAACTATGAACCTATTTGAGTTATGCTGTTCTGATGATTTCAGAAAAAAAGGGAAAACATGACATGTCTACAGCTAGTGAGGTTTGGCTTTATTAGAATTAATGCACCATTAAAAACTTAAAACTTGAAAAGTGAAAAATCATGGGCATTCTGACACAATGTAGCTGAAACACTGGAATGTCCTTTGGGGTCATTTGCATATGTTTCCCTGATTGCAGATTTTCTTTAGCATAACTGCCTTTCAGTTATCGTATGTCCACCATACAGCTTTAAACTTTACATTTTTCTTTGTTGTGTAAAATTGCCTAGTTTGTAACTCTTATATTTTCTTCCCAGGCCTGCATTGAAAGGAGGCTACCACAGCTCGGACTATCCCAGTGAACAAAATAATAAATAAATAAATAAATAAGTGCATACATATCCCATGGACCTTTCCTACAAGAGGTTTAGGGTATTACCCAGAGAAGACCCTTAATTTATCTCAGCCTTTCCTGGAGTTTTTACTGTCTGGTTTGTCTGTGTGATCTTTTTACCCTCTGTTTTGAACTTTCTAAATTCTGGCTCAAAAGATGTTCTAACAGAGGCCAAACACCTGTGATCTATCAAAAGAGGACTGCTGCTTTTATATCAGATAAAATTGGCTTATAAGAAAGGAGAGAGATTAAAGATAAAAGGGCATCTGAGGTGTATTAACTGATGTACAATATCACTACATTTGTGACCGCCTTTTATTTGCATCCTGCTACTTTATTTCTTTCGCATTTCTGAGTATGATCTATAAATGTAACTTTATTGTATTTCTGGATGCTGAACTTTACATGGAAGCATTTTCTATCACTGTATCTGAAAGGCTGGATTGTCAAGAGGAAGATATAATTTAACTTTTCCAGAACAAAGATAAAATATTGCTTAATGTAAAGAAGATTCAGTGCTTAATACTGAGCAAAAAAGTTTTGTACTTAAAAGCTGTGGTTTGGGGTTTATGCAGTCTTATTCATATAATTAAGAAGTAATACTAGCATGGGTGTAGCCAGGCAAATGTCATGTAAGCTTTGGTGTACATGTTTTAAAGATAGTCTGTTTAGTTTGTGAAATAAATATGCTTGATGTTGTGCTTGATTTTATAGTTTATTTAGTTTGTGAAATAAATATGCTTGATTTTGTGATTGATTTTAAATGAAAGATTGAGAAGTACTGCGCATGGAATTCAACATACAGTTCCATAAAAATCGTTGCTTCATCATTATGAGGCAATGTCCTATGCTGCAGACCATGACTAGTGGTCATATCTGTGCATGAGATATAAAACAAAACAATAAGTGCCACTTAAAATTCGTATTTGCTGTTATTTTTCTTGAAGTAAAATTTTGTAAATGGTAATTGAAAGAGTAATTGAAAGAGGTAAAAAATGTTCCACCTAACCTAGCCTTAACTATGTCTTAATAGATGGCAGGAAACAATGTCTCTAATAAGATTCCAAATGCCAGAAAAGGTTGGCAACCAGTTATTCCACTTATAAATGGCCTGTAGATAGTGGAGTACTGCAGAACCGGTTACTCCATTTATAAAGGGCCATGTCGAGTCATGTGCAAACTGAAGGGTAATGTTACTTCACTCATCTGCCCTTCACGAAAGCCAGTTTGACAAAGCAAAGTGAATTATTGATGCAACAGCTTGCATGAAACCTGACTAACAGCTACTTTAAATACCAGGATGTGCTACACAAATGTGTTGGTTGCTGTGTCATATTATAATGCCAAGAGCCTATGCTTTGATGTCAATAAGTCAGTTATGGATCTTTTCAACTGCAATAGTAAAAACAGGCTACATACCTCTCAACTGTACAGTTTTTTCACAGAACGTCCAGATTTTTGCCTCATATTTTTGGGCCAGTTTTTTATAAAATTGTGTTTTTCTGCCAAATTAGTGGCAACTCACTAAAGATTAAAGTCAGAAAATAAAGGCAGACATTTGAGTTTCTGACTTCATGTCCTTCAGAAAAATTCATGCTACCGTAAAACCTTTTATTCTATCAAAAGTTTGTAAGGGCAATATTTAAAAATTGTCTCTATTTTTGGGCCTTTGTCTCACTTTTACTTATGGCTTTGTCCAGATTTCTTGCTCTAAGAGGTTCAGAGGTATGGCATTCACTCAGAACAGATTGGTGAAAGTAAATGAGCAGGAAGTCTACAATGATCACACCACCGAAAGGCAGGTGGCAATGATATTTTTACTGAGCACCACTGAAACTATACAATACAGTAGTACAGAGATGGAACACACTAAGCTGTAAAAGAAGTAATATACTAAATATAAATGCACATATTTCTTCACATTTTATTTGAACATGTTTTAGTGACAGGAAATCCTAGTAAATCTGTTAGTTATTTTTACATGAGTTGGAAAAGATGAGGTAAAGGGTAGTGCCCACCTGTAATAATAAGATTGTATTGCTGTGACAATATGTATCACTGTCATAATATTTCACAACTTGTATGAACATTAAAAATGTACTGGTTTTGTCTTTCTTCAAAAATTTACTTGCCTGGTCCCCCCATAAATGCATAATTCCCAGTAGGGCTAACCCAGTCAACAAAGCATAAAAAATAAATAAATCCATCCATCCATCCATCCTCAACCCCTTTTTACCATTTTGCACATGGCGTCTGGGTGTTACTTTCAATAGTGACAATCATCTTGAGCCAAGGTTTACACCACTGGTTGTCTAGCCCTGCCACAGTAGTTCATCTATACCACTCACTCGCATACATACTCACACCTACAGCCAATTTACAGAGTCCAATCCACCTACTGCATATCTTTGTAATGTGGGAGAAAACCGGAGCACCCAGAAGAAGACAATGCAATCACAGGGAGGACAAGCAGACTCCAAACAGAAAGCACCCCAGCTAAGTATCAAGCTGGAGAGCTTCTTGCTGTGAGGTGACAACTCTAACCACTGCACCACCGCAGCCACCCAAAAAAATAAATGAATATTAAATGTATTATTTTTTTAATTTTAACATTTGTTTACTGGGAAAGTCCAACTGGGACAGAGCTCATTTTCAGCAGAGGCCCGGGAAGAAATGCTCCAGAAGCTATGATAAATGGAAGATATGGTTGCAATAGGGCATATAAATTAAAAAAATAAAATAAAACAAACATTGAGACACATGCTAATGGTTGGAGGTATCAATGTACCTCTATTGGCCAGTGCATGACTGCCATAAAGCCCAGCAGCTCTGAGTTAATATGCTACTGGCCATCCTCTGTACAGTCTCCTAGTTTGGGTTAACACGAATAATCTGTGAATGAAAGCTGGGCATACAACTAGTCAACCTACCAGGCATAAACTAAGGATTGTTACACTTAATATAGTTCACTGACAGGACGTGAGATGAAAGTGGATGACTTGATGGTAAGGAGGAGGATGGATATCAGGTGTATCCAAGATGGAAGGACAATGCAGCAAAATCACTTGGCTTGGGTACCAGAGTCTGTTACTCAGGGAGACAGCAGACTAGAAACCGTGTGGGAACTGGGGTGAGGGAGCATTTCAGAACAGAGTGATTGATGTCATCAGAATTAGTGACAGACTCATGGTAATCAGGCTGTAGTATAAAGATAGACAGTATTCATAATCTAAATCTATGCCCCACAGCAGTATTGTGATAGTGAGAAAAAGAGTGCATTCAGGCAGTAGTTGTAGGACCTGCTAGATAAAGCAGGAAACATGATTTGGTATTGATAACAGGGGACCTGAATGATCATATCAGGAAAGTTGCAACAGGATATGAGCATCCACATGGGTGGGGCAACAGGAATAAAGAATAAAGGAGAGGATATTCTAGACTTCTGTCTGGCAAATGGCTTTATGGTGGCCAGCACATAGCTCAGCAAGATAGACAGCCACAAGATCACATAGAAGAGTGGCCAACACACAACTCAGGTAGACTTCCTCCTAGTAAAGAAAGCGCACTGGGGTAGAATCAGAGACTGCATAGTCAGCCCCAATTAAATAGTCAGTCCACAGCATAAAAAATTGATGGCCACAAAGGTCTACAGAGACTAGACTGAAGACCTAGATCTTGACTGCAGTGAACAGACAAGAGTTCATGAAAAGAATCAGGGGTCTAGCACATCAAGAAGAAAAACAAATAGGTGGCTTTAAAGAATAATTGCAATGCCTCAAAACAGCATGTGTGATGACTGTAGAAAAGATACGCGGATGAAGCAAGTATGGGAATAGGATACACGAGGAAGATCAGTTGTGGAATGCAGAAGTGCAATACATTATCATATGAAAAAGGACTGTAGCAAAAAGTGGGTGATACAACAGAAGGACCAGAGTAAGAAGGAATCCACATTGACTATCAAAGAGGCTAAGAGGATAGTTGCAATAGCAAAGAGCAAGTCATCAGAGGCATTCTACCATCTCCTGGAAAGGGACTCAGCAGATTGCACAAAGAAACTATATCAGGTTGCAAGGCAAAGAAAGAAAGATAAAGAAGATAGTCAGACACCCTTCATAAGGGATGCCAGCAATAACTCAATAACTTCCTCAGCAATACACAATACATCAAAGGCAGACAGAAGGAATACTCCCTGCAGCTTCTGAATAAAGAAAATCCCACAGAAACTGTACTGCCGCATGATCAGTCCATGATGAAAGAAGAAAAAGAACCCACCCTAGCAGCAAGTACAGATGTGGTCAATGTAGATATGATTGAGATGTTAGGTGCTTTAGGGGAAACATTTCTCCAGAGGGTACTTGTATCAGTGTGGACAGAAAGGAATATCCCAGACGATTGGACAATAAGCATTCTTGATGCCAATGTACAAGAACAAAGGGAACATTCCCAACTTTGGGCAGTATGGAGGTATCAGACTCCTGGCATAATGCATGAAAGTGCTGGAGAGGGTGATGGACAAATTACATAGAGTAGCAGAAAGTAAAATGGGAGATGAGCAGTTGGATGCAGATCAGGATACTGCACAACTGATCCAATGTCTGCAGTGATTCAGATAGTTGAAAAGATGCTAGAGATGAAAAAGCATCCAATTGGGAATTCCTAGACATGGAAGAAGTGTATGACATGATCCCAAGAAAGATGATCTGAGCAATCTTGTGATGGTTCAAAGTCCGAGTAACATTAGCAGAATTAGTGCAGACTATGTGCAGGGACCCAATGACACAAGCATGCACAGTGTTCAGACTCATAGAGGGGTTTCCAGTGGGAGTGGATTCGCATTACAGCTCAGCTCTGTGCCCTCTACACTTCATACTGCTGATAAACTAAATTAGCAAAAAGGTCTGTGGGAAAGATCAATAAAGCTGCTGTATGCAGAAGATGTGGTATTACAGGAAAACTCTGAGCAAGAACTTCAGCAAATGGTAGGGAAATGAAATGCAAAACTGAAGGCCCATCCCATGAAACTAAGTACAGACAAGACAGTTGTCATAGAAGAGAAAGTAGTGGAATGGCTTAAAAGCTTCAAGCAACTAGGAAGGATGGCTTGGAAGAAAGGAAGTCAGAATGAGGAAGTCAAAGTTAGATTTAAAGGGATTGCAGCCAAATGGCAAGGGTGTGAGGGGTAGTGGGTAACATAAGAATGCCAAATAATCTGAAAAGTAAGGTGTACAGAACAGTAGTGCAACAGTATTACTGTATGGTCAGAAACCTGAACAGTCAAGGCAGAGCAGTTAAGGAAGCTAGAAGTTATAGAGATGAAGTGCCAGAGACAGATGGTAGGATGCACATAGAAATGCCTGCACTTAAAATACTGAATGCTGATACGCTAAAAAAAATTAAACTGTGGGAGAAAATGGATCTCAGACATCACTTTTCTCATTTAATCTCCCTTTTTTCAGGGGAGATAAGCCCTTCACACCCCCTAAACTTATACCAACTATGAGATTGTCGTGACTTGAAGAAAAGGAAATATCCAGATAAATAGTCATCTTGGACTTACTATATGCAAGTCCATTTTTCGCCATTTAGTCTACAAGTTTTAGGACTTGATCTAGTAGGCCCTTACATTTCAAATGGTAATCAGGATGCATAGTAGGGACAGATGAACAAATGAGGACATCAAGGCCAGTTCGGTGGTGTAGAGGGATAAAGGTGACCCAAGATCAATTAGCATCTCAAACATCTGAGGCATTGACAGGGAGGAATGAGAAGGCCTATCACAGGAGCTAGGGCATTTCCCAATGATTCTCCCTAAGGGAAAATGTGGTTGTTTGAGGAGAGCAGCCCTCGTCAAACTTAGGGGAGCAGAAAGGGAAAGTTAGTAGGATATAGCAATAACCCCCCGTGAAAGAATGTGAACAGCTGAGACCCCCAGGATACTCTTAGGTTGTGCAATATGATATGGAATAAGTCCAGGGGGTTGTATTTGCTGGTAGACCCAACTTGGATGACCTAACTTAGATGCTGGGGCACTGGGTAGTATTGCCATGAAAAGACCCCAAAAAATGAAAAATTAAAAAAAAAAAAAAAAAAGAATACATCAGAGCAGAAAGCAAAGTATTTCCAATTGTCTAGAAGGTGAAAGAGAACTGAGTATGACTGTTATGGTACATGTGAGAAGAGAAGAGGAGAAGCAATCTAGTGAAAGATTTTGAGAGAGTTAGGAAGATGGCTAGAGAAAATGATGGCATCCAGCAAAGGGATAGATTGATTCTGTGAGAGAAGACCTGTGATAGCCAGGCACAATCCTTGAAGAAGGCAGTAAAGAGGCAGTGAATCAAGAGAAAGATGGCAGCAATGGATGTGACACCCCAAGCCCATATAGGAAAATGGGAAAATAATAGGTTGGTGGTGATGATGTGTACAAGCAGCTTAAAATCCATGCATCTTTCTATGTAATAGACTATTTAATGGAATCTGATGGTTGTTTCAACAAATCCTGTTTCACTGATAGACAGAGTTGTCAACTGTTTCAAAAGCAAAAGGGATCCCTAATTAAATATGGCCTACTTCAAAGTATAGCAGACTACTATGTATTTTATAAACACAGATGGCTTCCCCCTGGGATAAGAGTTACTGCCCACCTGCCCTCCCCAAACACACATACTACACTGCAGTTAGTGGGTATTTATTGGCTTGTATATACTGTCTAAAGCTCAATGAGTTACCAGTGATTCACTAATCTGCATTTTATTGGGTCACACTGGACCCTTGTGTCTACTGTGACACAACTGTGTTATGTTTTCTGTTAAAGTACCAAGCTCTGGATTCATATTAGACAAGATATCTCATAGAATTTACTTTTATGCAAGATATTCTTAACTGCCATACAAGCGAATAGGTAGGGATGGAGGTCAATGTAACCATAAAATCACATCATAATGTAAACTCTTCAAGTATACTATATATTACTCTGGTATTTAATTGGATAAGCTGTGTAAGACCCAAAGACATTATGCTGGTATTTAATTCAGTAAGCCTTGTAAGCCAGCTGGGGAGTACGCTGGTATTTAATTGAATTTTGAACATTGTACAAGACACTGATACTTAATAAGATAAACTGTGTCAGCACACTGTACAGTATGCTGGCATTTAAATAGATAAACTAGGTAAGCACATTGTACATTACAGTAGTATAAAACTGGAGAAGCTGTGTCATCACACTGCCCATTAAGCTGGAAATGGACTGTTGTGTCAGTGCAGTGTACAGTACATTGATATATAATAGAATAAGCTCTGTAATAACACTGTACAGCACACTGGAATACAACTAGATGCAACATGCAAACAGGCTGTATAGTACACTGGTAAATAATCAGATTGGTTGTGTAAGCACACTCTACAATGCACTTTTAAATAATCAGATGAGTTATGTAAGCACACTGTACAATGCACGGTTATATAATTAGATAAGATGTGTAAGCAGACTGTACAATACACAGTTATATAATTAGATAAAAACACGAATGGAGCAAAAGTAGAAGAAAGGCTCAACTCCTTTAATCCCACAATGCAATTTATTCCACAAAAACTTCTAGTTCTCAAAACACATTAACGCTATACACAAATGTCATGCGTTTTCATTTCAAGTGACTTCTTCAGATGAATAAACAGAATGCATAGCAACAATGAACCTCACAATATATACCATCTAAGTCAATTATCTAATAATTAGTTAATAAAACAATTAAATATTTTATTTCATCAAACTTAAAATACACATTAAATAACCATTATATTAAAAAATAATATTTATTTATTTTTTATTTATTTGCAGTTGGTTTACCAGGATAGCCCATTGGGCCAAATAACCCATTTTCAATGGAGTCCTGGGGAGAAAAGCTTCAGAACTAAGTATGTTACAAAAAGTGATTCATACTAGTTATACAAAAACTATAACAAATTACAAATTATATAATAATCCAAAGTATTTTGACACCAGTAAGCAATTTCAAGTAAACACAGTAGAAATAACTATGAAAGAACATTAGATAAAATTAATAGATTATAGATTGTAAAGAATAATGCATGAAAAATGTTGAGTTTGTATCATATTCAAAATACTGAATCAAGTTTCTGAGAAATAACAGAAATTTATGAAGGAAGTACTTAGGAGGTGAGGGCTAGTGCAGTTTTCCCTGTAAAATGAAATGATAATGTATATTAGTTATGAGTAAATAATCAGGAAAATTGCAAGAGGAATCAAGGAAAAGAAGGAAGATGGCAATTGCAAGTAAATTAGCTATGTGGGGTGGGAGCAAGAGCATTCCCACTTGGATGCTAGGTGGGAATGAAGAGATCTTTTAAAAATAAAGTGGTTGGGGGTGGTGCGGATGGATGATGGTAGAGAGTTCCAAAGGCGGGCAAGGACAAAAGATAGAAGATTTTTCCCTGGGGGACGAGTGGGTTTATAGATTTCTAATAGATTTTGATTGTTGGACCTCAATATTCTATCAGGAAGGTGCATTTTAAAAGCTGATGAAAGGGAGGGACAGAGAGAGGAGTTAAAAATGAGTTTGTGAGCAAGAGTTAGCTGAGTGTATGTGAGATAGGAAGCTCTAGCCATTTTAGTATATGGAGAGAGGAACAGTGGTGTGAGGAGGACTTGTGGTTGGTAGCAAACTTGGTGATTTTGTTATAGCAAGAGGAAAGTTGTTTTTTTAGGGAGGACTGTAGATTAGTTAGGAGAGGGTCTCCGTAGAGAAGGGAGGGGATAAGAAATGAAGTAGAGAGAGTGATTTTGGCAGCAGGTGTGAGGTATTTTTTTTGCCGGTACAGCATACCAAGTTTTTGGTGGGTTTTTTTGATATTTAGCTGTAGGTGAGAGTTAAATTTGAGTTGGTTATCAATTTGGACCCCAAGTAGCTTGGTCTCTGACACTAGTTCCAGAGGTGAATTATTTTGACTAGTGATAGAGAATGTGTTTGTGTTGAAGGAGACAGCTTTAGAGGGGGAGAATAGCATTAATTTGGTTTTGGAGGCATTGAGAGCAAGATGATTTCTTTTCATCCACTGCTCAGTGGTTGTGAAAGCTTCTTGGGTCAATTTTAGGAGTGAGGGGATAGAAGAGGCAGAACATATAATAGTGGAATCATCTGCGTATTGGATGATGTCTGAGAAAGGAATAGATTTGTGGAAATCATTTATAAATATATTAAAGAGAAGGTGACCCAGTATGGACCCTTGGGGTACCCCAGTAGGGGTATTTAGAAATGAGGAAGTGGCTTTTTTCCATATTACTGCTTGATATCTGTTAGATAAGTAGTTGGAGAACCAGTTCAATGAGGAGGGAGATAGGTTAAGTCTTGAGAGTTTGGTTATTAGCAGGTTATGAGAGATAGTGTCAAAGGCCTTAGAGAGGTTGAGTAGTATGGTAGAAACAATTTGGCCAGAGTCACGTGCTTTGTTAATAGTTTGAAGGAAGGAGAGGAGGGCAGTCATAGTGCTGTGATTAGGTCTGAATCCATGTTGTGTGGGAGTTAGTAGGTGATTTTCTAAAAGGTAAGGAAGGAGTTGAAGATGAATACATTTTTCTAAGATTTTAGAGATGGGAGACAGGATAGCAATGGGGCGGAAATTAGTAACATTGTTATTTTTGCCCCCTTTGTGCAAAGGGATGATGTAGGCCTTTTTCCAGATTTGGGGTACTGTACTTTCTAGGATAGAGCGGTTGATTAAAATGCTAATAGGGTAGGTAATTGCATCAGCAGCTATGCTAAGAAATTAAGAAGGAATGTTATTAGGAGCATTAGTACATGGCTTCAGTTTCAGAAGGAGTTTCTTTATAGTGGAAGTGGGTATAGGTTTGAATGAGAAAGAGGGAGAGTGGGGGGGGGGGGGGAGTTAGGGGCAGATGAAGATAATGAAGTAGTTAGAGTAGGAGAAAATGTGGAGGGAGAAGAGTTGGTATATGGAGATGTGGGAGTGGTGGCAGTGCCAGGTGGAGTGCTGGGGAGAGAGGGTGGGGGAGTATTTGAGAGTGTAGTGGTGTTAGAGAAGGATGATGTTAATTTTGAAATGGATTCAATGAAAAAATAATTAAATTGTGTAGCCAGATCTAGGTCAGGAGCGTTTGGGTCTGGGGTAGGGGTATTTTGTTTACTAGGGTTGAGGAGAGTAGAGATACCTTTCCAGAATTTCTGGGGGTTTGATTTATTGCTATTTTGGAGTGTGGAGAAGTAGTTTTGTCGATTGGAAATTATGAGTTTTTTTACCCTGTTTCGGAGAATTTTATATTCATTTTGGACTAGGGGGGATTTGTTTTTCTGGTAATGTGCCCAGACTTTATCTCTGTGTCGCATGGATGCTAGTGTATTTTCGGACAGCCAGGGGGCTGTTTTAGTTTTAATTCTCTTAGTCCTTAAGGGTGCATGAGATTCAAGTATTTGTAGGAAAATTGAGTTGAAGTAGGCAACTGCGTTGTCTAGAGATAATGTTTTTAGGCAGTTCCAATTTATGGATTTTAGAGAGTTTGAGAAGCTTGTAGGATCAAAGTTTTTTTGGTTACGGATAGTAATAAAATTATGGGTACGGTGTAGGAGTAATGGGAGTCGCTGTGTGAAGATGGGTATGTGGTCACCAAGGGGATCAGGTAGAGTACCACTGTCAGAGAAATAGTGGGGGTGAGAGACTAGAATCCAGTCTAGAATACTGCCATTAGAGGGGTTTTTAGAGGGGTATGTTGTGGAGTTGATAAGTTGTGAAAAGTTGTAAAGGTTGATATTAAGAGGGTTTTTAGAGGACTGAATGGAGGCCCAATTAATATTCATATCACCAAGTATTACTGTTTCATTGCTAATGTTGTTAGAGAGCCAGGAGCGGATATCTTCAAGTGTAGAAATATTCTCTCCTGGGGGGATATAGAGTGAGGCTATACAAATGTGTTTATGTGAGTTAATTTGGAGAGATGTGAGGAGTAGTTCAGCATTTGTGAAGTGTGGAATGGGTTTGTTATAGGGGGTAACTGACAATGAGGATGAATATAGGAGAGCTACGCCACCTCCTTTTCTATGGGTCCTGTCTTTTCTAATGATTGAATAGTTTGGCGGAATTATTTCAGTCTTTTATATAGGGTTTTATCCAAGTTTCTGAGATTGTTAGGATATCCGGTTTATTGTGAACGAGCCAGGCATGAAGGTTTGGAACTTTGTTTACTATACTTTGGGAGTTAAAGGAAGTAAATAAAATGGATTTGTCTGTATAGGAAACTGTGGAGGGGCCAGGGTTGGGATGGATATCACCAGATAGTAGAGTAGAAATTAGATATAAGAGTGGCTTAGAGAGGTAGACGGACAGTTTGTTAGGTAGATTGGATTCTATTGTGGATTTAAGGAATCTGCTAGTAACAGTAGGGGAAAAATGTTTTTGAAGGGTAATGTATTTGTATGGGAATAGTAGGAGGTTATTTATAGGATATAGATGTGGAGAAATAGGAGTGTGTGAGTGTGGTAGAGTAGAGTCAAGGTGGTTGGTAACGTGGAGAGGTCGTGCATGGTGAAAGTTAAAGGGTTGGGTGATGTAGTAAAGATAGGATAAATTCAAGAGAAGTAGAAATAATAAGGAAATGAATGAGGATTTTGTAGGCATGATGGAATGTGGAATATGTAGAGTTGATATGCTGTTGATAAAATATTTATGAATACAAGAGAGTTATGTTTGTATAGGAGCAGGTAAAGTTTAGGAGTATAAGAGTAGAAGTGGGAAATAGAGTTGGGATTGGAGTGGGTGTGGTTTAGGAGTGGGGTGGAGTGTAGTGCAAGTAGAGAGGAATTCTACTGGTTAGGTGGGATAGCTGTGGTGGGTAAGTAAAGATTTTATGGGCAGAAAGAGGGAGGGGTAGATGTACAGATTATGTGGTTGGTTAGATAAGAATTTCTGTGGGTGTGTCTATGGGGGAAATAAAGGTAGATGCACTGGGCATGGGTGGTATTTGGGGGTGGGGTAGGGGAGCGGAGTGAGCCCGCAGGGTGAACGGAGCGGGAAGAGCCAAAGAGGTCTGGAGAGGTTCGAGAGAGTCTATCAGTAAAGTGTTGTTTGCAGAGGGGTAAGTTAGAATGGAAGAAAGACCTGGGTGTGTTGGGTGAGAGTGAACTATGAGAAACTAGAGAGAGTGAGTAGGAAAAGAGATGTTACAGCTAGAGTGAACTAATAGAGGTTAGGAGATACAGTGAGAAGGAGGAAGGTTAGAGCTTTGAGAGAATACCTAAAGTACATGCAGTGAAGTCTATTTGGGGGAGGGAATCACCAAGTGGATAAGTACTAAAATACGCCTTACTCCACTAGGATATCCTCGGGGCCAAGTAGAACTAAAGAAGAGAGTGGTTAGTGTAGGTGGGGGGGGAGAGAACATAGAAACTAGAATAAGGGATATTTAAGGCTGCTGGCTATCCTGGCAGAGGAGTGTACTAAAAAAAACAGCTATCAAGGCTGAAACAGTAAGGTAGTAGTAAGGGTTCAGCAGCAGTTACATATACTTCCTTAGCTTCTTCTTGGTGCAAAGTCCAGAAAAAAGGGAGATGAGGCAGCAGAGTAGGTTGCTTTTGCTTGAGCAATTAAGATAGCTGTATTAATAAGGTAGGTTTGAGGTGTCCTCACGGGCTTAAGTCACAGGGGTAACTCAGGGCAGAGAGCTATAAAACAGGAGAGAGGGTTAAGAGAAAAATATCATTTACACCTTGTTTCTTAATAGTAAAAGACAGTTAATAAGTCTATATTAAAAAAGAGACATCACACATTATGTAGCAGTTAGAAGCACTTCCAAAAACAGACAGGGCAAAATACTTTCAAAAAACAAGTATATTAATATAAATATATTTCTTTAAAATTGGTTAACTTACATACATATTAAATAACTATAAATACCCTTAAAAAACATTTAAAATTTTTTAAAAATATTAACTGACAATTTTTTGTGGCCAATAGCACTCTCTAGTATTGAGAAAATATTTTGTTTCACTGTTGTTGTTTAAAAGCAGATTACAAAGGTGGCTATGTATTGTTCAGAAAATAAACTGAAGAGGTAAAAGGTTACAGTTTAGCTGCTCTTAACTTCAAAACTGGAGCAAGGGAAACTGCATCATTCAAACCTGGAAACTTGTTAGCTTCCAGTGATAGTTGCCACAATAATTCTTTATATTCTATAGATGTTTCCCATAAACCACCCCTCACATCCTTTTGCACAACTTCCAAAATAAAAAAAACTAAACTTAGCTTCCTGACAAACTCTTTTGTGTTTATACAAAGCATTATTAATACTTTACGTCCTGATCTCGTAATTATGTTCATATATCCTATTTTTCAACTTCCTTTCCGATTTGCCCACATAAAATGCTTCGCAATGGTCACACAATCCTAAGTATACTATTCCACTAGTATCACAGTTCGCAAAATATCTACTCTGGATCAGTCTGTCTCTACTATCAATATAAATGGTCTCTTTTGTACATATGTATGGGCACTGGGAACATCACCCACATTTGAAAGTGCCAACCTTCCCCTCTCTACATATATTCCCCTTGTTTCTACCCTCCAGAATATTCTTTAAACTTTTCCCCTTTCGGTAAGTACACTTCAAAGGTGTCTTAAAAATGCCTTCTAGATCGGAGATTTCGCCAAACCTATTCCATTCATTTTCTATAATTTTCCTTATTTTAACTGTGTCCCCATTAAAGTCCACTACAAAATTGCTTTCACCTTCATGTTTGTCTACGTTTAACTTTACCTCATTCTATCCACCCTTAACCCCCAAAATGGGTTTAAATTTATCCTGTCTTCTTGCCTTCACCTCCTTCTCTATCCTCTCAATGAGGTAAATATACATTTCACGCAATTTTTTACACTCATTCTCAAAATTGCTTGCTCTGGATGTCATCCAGCTTCCCCTTACGTACTACCCCTTCACAATACCTTTCCTCTGGTGGTAGGGGTGGGTACTGTTGAAAGCTAAATAAGATTCGAAAACGTTTCTTTTCTATAAATTTTTGAAAAGAAACCCTCCACACCTTTTCCAATGAAAATATCCAAATAGCATAAAACATTCTTATCACTTTTATATGTAAAATTTAAAAAATCTGTGGACTCAAATGTACTTAAAAAACTCAAAGAACTCACCCTCTGAACCTACCCATAGAAAACACGTAATCCAGAAAGCACTTGTAAAACTTCCAACAATGGTTAAATTTTGAATTAATAATATATCTTTCTTCCCAAGCGGACAAAATAATATTAACATATGTGGGGGCACACCTCGCTCCCATGGCTACACCCTGAATTTTCTTGAAAAAGTCACCTACATAATGTATATAATTATTACTTAATACTAATTCCATTAGGGTTAAAATAAGATAAAAATCATTACTACTAAATTTACCATATTTTAAAAGAGCTTCTTCAAACCACTTCATGCTCTCCTCGTTTGGTATTGATGAAAATAAATCAACAATATCAATAGTAATAAAAACAATATTATCATAAACTTCAGATGTTAAATTCCACAACAAGTCCCAAGAATCTTTAACTACCCCTTGGCCCTCCAAAGCTAAACTCTTTAATTTACAGTCAAGCCACTTGGCCAAGGGTGCAGTTACTGAGCCCTCCGAGGCTACAATAGGCCTCATTGGGGGATTTTCAACATTCTTGTGTACCTTTGGCACACCAAAAATGGTAGGCACTTTTGGATTTTCTACATACAAGTACTTAAAAGTTGGTAAATCTATTGAACCTTCCAATAATAAATCATTTAAAACCAGATATATTTTTCTATTTTCAATATTAATTTCATTAATTGAAGCTCTAACATATCTATCTGTATTCTCCAAAATGTCCATCATTTTAGCTTCATATGTTATGTGATCCATAATCACAGAACCCCCCCCACCCCTTTATCTGGTTTCATAACTCTTAAAGAAGTATCATCTCTTAACTCTCTTAATAAATTATTCTCATCCTTCGTGAGGTTATGTGTAATTCTATTCTTGGATAATTCACATCTTAATTTCTTTTCCATTAGAGTCTCAAAGTTTTTTAATTGTGGATGTAAGGGTGGGTTATATGTGCTTCTTCTAGTTAACACACAAGTTTTTGGGCCATTATTATTCTGTCCATAGAATAGAAGTTCAACATTTTTCTTTCTTAAAAATAATTTCAAGTCTATTACGACTTTACTAATATCCACCTTCCTACTAGGTACAAACTTAAACCCTTTGAATAAAAGGGAAAAATAAACTTCATTTAACTCCTTATTACTATAATTATATATGGTATAACCTTTGTACCTACTCACATGCCCTTCCTTCACTATAAAATCTACAGTGGGAGCTAATTCAGACCTTGGTATATCTAATCTTTCCACTGATGGAAGCCATTGTTCATATTGGTCCCCCTCCCTCCCCCATGTCACCCGTACTTGTAGTTTTTTTGATAATTGTTCCTTAATCTTTCTGATCTTCTTAAAGGGGGGTACTCAGAGAAATCATTGATGTTACCTATTCCATCTGCTACTGCAGGTATCACACTTCTTGGGGGCTCATTCTGTCTCCAATCACTCTCATACACATTATTCCTATGGGTAAATTCTCTGGGCTTAGGATAACTAACCCTGTCTTTATATTCCTTAATATCTCTTTCTAATTTCCTACTCTTCCTGTCATAAATATTATTCATAGTATTTTCTATTCTGTTTAATGTATCATAGTATTTCCTTTTACTTGCCTCAATTGAAAACAATAGGTCCTCGGTTATTTTATAATTAATTCCTTCAATTCTATTATATAAACCTTCTATTTCCCTTTCGTTTTCCCTAATTATAGCTTTCAAAATATCGAATCCACAATTGTCAAAAATATCTATAAATTCCTTATGAAACTCACTCCCCTCTTTTACCTTATTTGGGTATTTGCACACTCTTAAACCATTTGGTACAATTTTGAGTCTTAAACATTCTTTTAGGTATGCGTTCTCCAATTCAATATTCTTATATTTAAATAGCATTTCATCTAACATTATATAATTAGATAAGTTGTGTAAGCACACTGTACTATACAATGGTAAATAATCAGATACGTTGTGTAAGCACACTGTACAGTACATGATTATATAGTTAGATAAGTTGTGTAAGCACACTGTACTATACACTGTTATATAATTAGATACGTTGTATAAGCACACTGTACAATACACTGTTATATAATTAGATAAGTTGTGTAAGCACACCGTACAATACACTGTTATATAATTAGATACATTGTGTAAGCACACTGTACTATACACTGTTATATAATTAGATAAGGTGCATAAGCATACTGTACAGTAAACTATTATATAATTAGATAAGTTGTGTAAGCACACTGTACTATACACTCTTATATAATTAGATACATTGTGTAACCATACTGTACTGTAAACTGTTATATAATTAGATAAATTCTGTAAGCACACTGTACTATACACTGTTATATAATCAGATAAGTTGTGCAAGCACACTGTATAATACACTGTTATATAATTAGATAAGTTATGTAAGCACACTGTACTATACACTGTTATATAATTAGATAAGTTATGTAAGCACACTGTACTATACACTGTTATATAATTAGATAAGTTCTGTAAGCACACTGTACTATACACTCTTATATAATTAGATACATTGTGTAACCATACTATACTGTACACTGTTATATAATTAGATAAGTTGTGTAAGCACACTGTACTACACACTCTTATATAATTAGATACATTGTGTAACCATACTGTACTGTAAACTGTTATATAATTAGATAAATTCTGTAAGCACACTGTACTATACACTGTTATATAATCAGATAAGTTGTGCAAGCACACTGTATAATACACTGTTATATAATTAGATAAGGTGCGTAAGCACACCATACAATACACTGTTATATAATTAGATAAGTTATGTAAGCACACTGTACTATACACTGTTATATAATTAGATAAGTTATGTAAGCACACTGTACTATACACTGTTATATAATTAGAGAAGTTGTGTAAGCACACTGTACAGTGCATGGTTATATAATTAGATAAGTTATGTAAGCACACTGTACTATACACTGTTATATAATTAGATAAGTTATGTAAGCACACTGTACTATACACTGTTATATAATTAGAGAAGTTGTGTAAGCACACTGTACAGTGCATGGTTATATAATTAGATAAGTTCTGTAAGCACACTGTACAATGCATGGTTATATAATTAGATAAGTTGTGTAAGCACACTGTACATTACACTGTTATATAATTACATAAGTTGTGTAAGCACAATGTATTATACACTGTTATATAATTACAAAAGTTGTGTAAGCACACTGCACAGTACATGCTTATATAATTAGATAAGTTCTGTAAGCTCACTAAAATACACTGTTATATAATTAGATATGTTGTGTAAGCACACTGTTCTACACTGTTAAATAGATAACTTGTGTAACCACACTGTACTATACACTGTTATATAATAACATAAGTTGTGTAAGCACACTGTACAGTACATGGTTATATAATTAGATAAGTTCTGTAAGCACACTGTACTATACACTGTTATATAATTGGATACGTTGTGTAAGCACACTGTACTATACACTGTTATATAATTAGATACATTGTGTAAGCACACTGTATTATACACGGTTATATAATCAGATAAGTTGTGTAAGCACACTGCATAATACAGTGGCAAATAATCAGGTAAGTTGTGTAAGCACACTGTATTGTACACGGTTATGTAATCAGACAAGTTGTGTAAGGACACTGTATCATGCGCTGTTATATAATTAGATAAGTTGTGTAAGCACACTGTACAATACACTGTTATATAATTAGATAAGTTGTGTAAGCACACTGTACAATACACTGTTATATAATTAAATAAGTTGTGTAAGCACACTGTACTATACACTGTTATATAATTAAATAAGTTGTGTAAGCACACTGTACTATACATTGTTATATAATTAGATAAGTTGTGTAAGCACACCATACAATACACTGTTATATAATTAAATAAGTTGTGTAAGCATGCTGTACAGTACAATGTTATAGAATTGGATAATCTGTGTAACCACACTGTACATTACAGTTGTGTATGACTTTATAAGCTATGTAAGCACACTGTACAATCCACTGTAATATAATTAGATAAGTTATGTAAGCACACTGTACTATACACTGTTATATAATTAGATAAGCTGTATAATCACACTGTACTATACACTGTTATATAATTAGATAAGTTGTGTAAGCACACTGTACTATACACTGCTATATAATTAGTTAAGTTTTGTAAGCACAATGTACTATACACTGTTATATAATTAGATAAGTTGTGTAAGCACATTGTGCAATACACTATTATATAATTAGAGAAGTTGTGTAAGCACACTGTACAGTTCACTATTAGATAAGTTGTGTAAGCACACTGTACTATACACTGTTATATAATTAGATAAGTTGTGTAACCACACTGTACATTACAGTTGTGTATGACTTTATAAGCTATGTAAGCACACTGTACAATCCACTGTAATATAATTAGATAAGTTATGTAAGCACACTGTACTATACACTGTTATATAATTAGATAAGCTGTATAATCACACTGTACTATACACTGTTATATAATTAGATAAGTTGTGTAAGCACACTGTACTATACACTGCTATATAATTAGTTAAGTTGTGTAAGCACAATGTACAATACATTGTTATATAATTATATAAGTTGTGTTATATAATCAGATAAGTTGTGTAACCACACTGTACATTACAGTTGTATATGACTTTATAAGCTATGTAAGCACATTTTGCAATACACTGTTATATAATCAGATAAGTTGTATAAGCACACTGTACTATACACTGTTATATTATTAGATAAGTTGGGTAAGCACACTGTACTATACATGATTATATAATCAGATAAGTTGTGTAAGCACACTGTACTGTACACAGTTATATAATTAAATAAGTTGTATAAGCACACTGTACTAAACACTGTTATATAATTAGATAAGTTGTGTAAGCACACCGTACAATACACTGTTATATAATTAAATAAGTTGTGTAAGCACACTGTACTATACACTGTTATATAATTATATAAGTTGTGTAAGCATGCTGTACAGTACAATCTTATAGAATTTATAATCTGTGTAACCACACTGTACATTACAGTTGTGTATGACTTTATAAGCTATGTAAGCACAATGTACAATCCACTGTTATATAATTAATTAAGTTGTGTAAGCACAATGTACAATACTTTGTTATATAATTAGATAAGTTGTGTATGCACACTGTACTATACATGGTTATATAATCAGATAAGTTGTGTATGACTTTATAAGCTATATGAGCACATTGTGCAATATACTGTTATATAATTAGATAAGTTGTGTAAGCACACTGTACATTAAAGTTGTGTATGACTTTATAAGCTATGTAAGCACATTGTGCAATACACTGTTATATAATTAGGTTGTGTAAGCACACTGTACAATGCATGGTTATATAATTAGATAAGTTATGTAAGCACACTGTAAAATACACGGTTATATAATTACATAAGTTGTGTAAGCACACTGTACATTACACTGTTATATAATTAGATAAGTTGTGTAATCACACTGTACAGTACACTGTTATATAATTACATAAGTTGTGTAAGCACACTGTACAGTTCACTGTTATTAGATAAGTTGTGTAAGCACACTGTACAGTACACTGTTATATAATTACATAAGTTGTGTAAGCACAATGTACTATACACTGTTATATAATTAGATAGGTTGTGTAATCACACTGTACAGTACACTGTTATATAATTACATAAGTTGTGTAAGCACAATGTACTATACACTGTTATATAATTAGATAGGTTGTGTAATCACACTGTACAGTACACTGTTATATAATTACATAAGTTGTGTAAGCACAATGTACTATACACTGTTATATAATTAGATACGTTGTATAAGCACACTGTACTATACACTGTTATATAATTAGATAAGGTGCATAAGCACACCATACAATACACTGTTATATAATTAAATAAGTTGTGTAAGCACACTGCACTATACATTGTTATATAATTAGATAAGTTGTGTAAGCACACTGTACTATACACTGTTATATAATTAGATAAGTTGTGTAAGCACACTGTACTATACACTGTTATATAATTAGATAAGTTGTGTAAGCATAAAGTACAATACTTTGTTATATAATTAGATAAGTTGTGTATGCACACTGTACTATACACGGTTATATAATCAGATAAGTTGTGTATGACTTTACACTACAATACACTTATATAATTAGATAAGTTGTGTAAGCACACTGTACAGTACACTGTTATATAATTAAATAAGGTGTGTAAGCACACTGTACTATACACTGTTATATAATTAGATAAGTTGTGTAAGCATGCTGTACAGTACAATGTTATAGAATTGGATAATCTGTGTAACCACACTGTACATTACAGTTGTGTATGACTTTATAAGCTATGTAAGCACACTGTACAATCCACTGTTATATAATTAGTTAAGTTGTGTAAGCATAAAGTACAATACTTTGTTATATAATTAGATAAGTTGTGTATGCACACTGTACTATACACGGTTATATAATCAGATAAGTTGTGTATGACTTTACACTACAATACACTTATATAATTAGATAAGTTGTGTAAGCACACTGTACAGTACACTGTTATATAATTAGATAAGTTGTGTAAGCACATTGTGCAATACACTATTATATAATTAGAGAAGTTGTGTAAGCACACTGTACAGTTCACTATTAGATAAGTTGTGTAAGCACACTGTACTATACACTGTTATATAATTAGATAAGTTGTGTAAGCACACTGTACATTACAGTTGTGTATGACTTTATAAGCTATGTAAGCACATTGTGCAATACACTGTTATATAATTAGGTTGTGTAAGCACACTGTACAGTACACTTATATAATTAGATAAGTTGTGTAAGCACACTGTACTATTCCCTCTTATATAATTAGATACATTGTGTAAGCACACTGTACTATACACTGTTATATAATTAGATAAGTTGTGTAAGCACACTGTACAATAGACTGTTATATGTCAAAGGAAAAATCAAAGATCAATGCAGCCAAGGTTCAGTTAAGGTTACTTTATTCTTGTACAAGGAGACAAAAATGCAGTTCAGAAGTTTGTCTGACATTATACAGGAAATACTTCATTATTATACTGTTTTGTAAGCCATTGCCCTCTAAGCTGACGTAATAAAATACAACTCTTAGCATTGTTCTAAGACAGGTGTTTACTAAGTTTTTCTGCTGATATAGCAAGTATAAACTTCCCATGTGAAAATTTCTTAAGATATCAACGTGGCCTCGCTAACTGCTGGTCTGTAACAATTCACTCATATTTCAGTGTTGCAATTAGTGATTCTTTCCTGCTTTGAGCATAAAGCATATTCTGATTTCAGCCTATAATCTTATCTACAGCTGCAGTATGAACAAGGTTATTTGCTTAAGTCTAGTAACATTTCAGAATACTGTATTATTCCTTTCCCCTAACGTTAGCAAAATCATCTGTTTCTCAGTGTATGAACAAGGTCATTCACTGAGCTGACAAGAAGCAAAGTCAGAAAGTACATGCAATTATTTTCAAGCCTGTAGCAGAATAAATGTGTTAACCCTTTTAGGCTTCTAATGCAGCAAGCATAATGCTAAAACATATATGAATACATGTTTTACTATATATGTGAATACATATTTCTCTCACATTTCCCCCTATTAACACTTTTATTCTCTTCAAAAGCATAAACAGATAATTTATTCCCCCAACCTCTTCCACGTGGGATTTGTGGTTAGGTAAGTCATATAGTTTAAACTTCTGAAAGCATTTCATTTTCCAGCAATTTATCAACTTCAGTGTTTTGATACAAGGTTTCAGATACTGACATGTCTATCAATTCTTTAATCAGTTTTTTCATGCAGGGTATGCCACAGCACACACACACTCCCAACAGGAGTATTCCAACACAGACAGCTATTAATATGTTCATTATGAAGGTACCTCACCCCCCAAACAGATTCTGGAAAAAGTCTGTCAGTGGGTTGGGGCCTGGTTTGGTCATGGTCAACACCTGCTGTATCACCTCAAGGTGGTCATTAATCTCATGCTAGTAATATGCACAACATTCTTTTTTGATTAAAGCGCACTACCTCTCGCCGCTAGGGTGAAGTCGAGAGCCATACGATTTTGGAGTACTACAGTTCTCATAGCATTCAGTTCATCAGTTATCAATTCAAGAGCAGAAAAAGATGCATTACTCATTACTTCGAGAAGTTTGGACAGTTTTTGCAGCTCCCAAATCGATTTTGCCGCTCCATATGCTGGTAATATGCCTGCCCACGATATGACAGCATCACTCAAGTCCATGTGCGTCAGCTTGGTACCCATGGTATGATGGTCCTTCCAGCCCACCTCGATTCGTCCCACTGGATTCTCAGGCTTTCTGATAGGTTTCTTGGCTACATCTCGGGTGTTTTGAATATTTCCCTGAGGCAAAACTGCAGTGTGTCACATGGCCGGAACCAGGTACCCCAAAAAACAACTGCCGGACCAATTCTCAGGTAACCATTTATATGCTTTCTTATTACACACAAAATAACAATCCTCTACCTTAGTAGTTACTTTACTGAGATATGGCTGCCCTGCATGAAACATTTTCCTATCTATTATAGACAGTTGCTTAAAAAGAACAGGATTATGATGTATATCCCGAACAGTCTTTTGCATGGACTCAAGAAATGAGTCAATTTGAATTACAAACTGTACCCATTTTATTTGCTTTGGTATAACATTTATAATGTACAGTCTCATAAACCAAGTTTTTCCAGGTCTCACTGACCCCTAGGGGGACCGCAGTCATTAATAACCCCCGTATGCTGTTGGTATGGCTGTACGAATCCAGCAATTTGAAACATTAAAAGTCTCAGCATACACACGTGTAATCGCCTGATAAAGTTCGGGTGCCAGTCTATGGGTGACTCATCACATTTATTCAGTTCAGCTGATGTGGCCGAAAAAAGGATAGGCCACAGCAAAAAGATTATTGCCATCAGTACAATCAACAGGATAACCATGCAATACTTCTGGGGTTGTTCTGCATTCCTGTTTGCTCTAGATTTTGTCATGTTTAGTCTTTTTGTGGAACAGCAAGATTTTTATCTAGCTCAAAGTTTTTGCAAAGTTTACAGTGTATCAAATGGATCCAAGAGGATTTTTCATCAATCTTGACTGCCGTGGGTGTCGACAAGAGGACCTGGTATTGTCCCTCCCATTTTGGCGAACTCCAATGTTTACGTTTTGTAGTCTTTACCCAGATTCAGTTTTCTGGGACTACTGTCACTTCCAACGGTTGATTCAACTCTCTACCTGAAACAGAAAACTGCAAAAAGATGTTTTAGTATAATTTTTAAATCCGTATGTAGTGATTACCTGGTTGACTAACTGTACCATCCCCCCTGTTGAGACATGGCATTGCCCATGGCTCAACAAAGCTGCATATTTAAATAAATTAGATGGCAATATTGGTTTTCCCTCTTTGGAGATGTACAGTTCTTCCTTGAGGAGTGCTCCTCGCCTTTCCCACTTTTGTTTCTCAGCTCGTGTAGTAAGTGTCTGCATTGTTTTTAAGTCTAAAATCTCAGAAGGTTGTAATTCCTCGTTCAAAAGAAACGCTTCTGAGGCTGCTTGCTTTGCAGCTGTGTCAGCTCTAGCATTACCTTTTGAAATCCTATCTTGTTGCTTGGTATGAGCTATGCATTTACAAATAGCTACTTTTTGAGGTAACTGAATTGATTTTTAACAAATCAAAAATAAACTGCATGATTAATCGGTTTATGAGTAGATAATACTACTGAGGCCGAAGCCTGCACTGCCATTGCGGCAGCAACTACTGCTTGTACACAGTGGGGCAAAGACAGTGCCACTGGGTCCAGTTGCAATGAATAGTAAGCAATGGGGCGTTGCTTGTCCCCATGCTGTTATGTCAACACTGACGTCATATAACCTTGCTTACAATCTACAGTTTGGAAAAAAGTTTATGATAGTTTGGTAATCCTAAGACTAATGAGGATGCTATCAATTGTTTCAGTTTACAGAAAACTAATTCTGCTTCTGGTGTCCATTATATCAAATCTTGTGCTGCCATAGGCTTCTGAAAGATCAGGTTGTTCCAACAGTGCAGATTCCAAAGCATAATTTGGGATCCAGCTCCAACAAAAATTAGTCGTACCAAGAAAGGACATCATTTCCTTCTTGGTTGTGGGTTTTGGTGCTTGAAGATTGTTATTTTCCTGTCTTCATCTAATGTCCTACCTTTTTTGGATATTACATATCCAAGGTATTTAACTTGCTTTCTCCAAAGCTGCAATTTGTTTTTGCTTACTTTGTGTCCTTCAACGGCTAAGAATTTCAATAATGTTATAGTGTCTTCCTTACAATCTTGCTGGGTAGGGGCTGCCAGCAGCATATCATCAACATAAAGTAAACTCTGACCACCTTTTGGTGGGGTAAACCCCGTCAAGTTGCTTGCCATCTCTTGTGAGAATATCGTTGGACTTTCACAATATCCCTGTGGTAGTCGCATATATGTATACCGCTTCCCCTGAAATGTAAATGCAAACCAATACTGGCTGTCAGGGTGTATTGGTATTGCAAAGAACCCATTGCTAATATCTACCACAGGAAAATATTTGTGTTGAGGCTTCAAATAATTTAATAGGGTATGTGGATCTGGCACTGTAGGTGCCCTTGATATTACTGCGTCATTTACAGCTTGAAAATCTTGGACCATACGCCATTCTCCATTTGCTTTCTTAACTGGAAATAAGGGTGTGTTACATGGTGAATCGGGAGATTCCACCAGTAATCCTTCCTTAAGTAAAGCTGCTATGATAGGTTTAATACCTGCTTCTGCATCTTTTCTTAAGGGGTACTGCCTTTTCTGTGGTCTAAAGGCTGATTTTGGCGTGATGGTAACTGGTCCTGCTGTACGAATAAGTCCTACATTTGATTTCCCTATTGACCAGAGGGTCTCTGGTATGTCTAATAAAGCTTTTTCTTCCTCTTCTAGTAAGAGTGTTTCTCAGCTGCCCTCACTTGACTGCAAGTGTACAGCTGGGTGTGTCTGCGTGCTTGAATTTAATTTCTGTCTATGTACTCCTTGTTCTGACAGTTCTAATTCTGTCTGCTTTTCCCATTTTGTGATTTTTTCTCCTAGGTCTGCTCATTTCATATTTTTGTCTTTAGTTAAACTAACATGTGGTAATCAATTTGATTTATAAAGTGCAAAGAACCCCTGGGGCAATGAACAGCTAACTACACTGTTCCCTTTTATGTCCCAGTACAGATTACGCAATACTAATCTGCTCACATGGTTTTTAAACAATTTTTGCTCATATTCTTTGTCAGGTCCTGGTGTACAGCACCTGGGTCCAGGTGACAACAAACCAAATACAATCACACAAAAATATACTCGGAGGCTCTAAATAAAGATCTGCCTAAGCAGCAGAGACCTCCAAAGCAGACACCCAAGCAACCGCTACCCCAAAACAAAACACGTGCAACACATATCTCACAAAGCCAGTGTGCCGAACAGTCACAGCCCTTAAGACTAAACAACACACCTGATACACTTGTAATAGGTGACTCTATCGTCAGGCACACTGACGTCCCGCTCACCAGGCTGAACAAGGAGAGGGTTACAGTGAGCAGCCTGTCGGGCGCTAGGATCCGCCACATAACACAAGCACTCAGGTCACTCCAAGGCAAGTACAAATATGACTCAGTCATTGTCCATGCTGGTGTGAATGACATGAGACGTACCTCCCTGGACTATATGAAAAGAGACATAGAGGAGCTCTCTGAGCATGTAGCCCAGGCCGGTATGACCCTGACCTTGAGTAGCATCTTACCCTCACCAAGAATGATGCCACAATATGAAGACAAGATGATCAATTTCAACAATTGGCTTAAGTACTGGTGTCATTCAAAGGGGATCCAATGCCTGTCAGCTTGGGATGATGTGCTCGACAAGCCACAATGCTTTGCAAGGGACGGCTTGAACCTGTCACCCCTGGGCTTTCGGATATTGGCAAAGGCTCTTGCTACCCCCATAGTGCCTTTTTTAGGCAAGGCTCAAAAGACAAACCCACCTCCATAGGTATCACAAGGGATAAGAAACTAAGAGTAATGCTACTCAACACCAGAAGTCTAAACCTCAAGATGCACACACTTGAAACTCTCCTTAGCATGGAGAACATCGATATCTGTGCAGTAACAGAAACCTGGTTCAGGGCTCCCAAGAGCACCCCAGCACTACCAGGTTAAACCTCATACCATGCTTTTCGGCCCCAAAACTTGGACCGAACCACAAAAGGAGGGGGAGTATCGATATTCAAAGATACCCACACCTCCAGGTTGGTGGCAAAGCACGAAGCATCAGAGACTATCCATGTGCAACTAACAGTGGGTAAAACTGCCTTCCAGTTTATAGCCTGCTACAGACCACCCTCCCAAACCCAGGAACCCCACTCGGCCTTCCTGAGAACACTGGAAAATATGAAGGTCTCTCCAAACACCATTATATTGGGTGACTTCAACTACCCAAACATAGACTGGGAGCATTACTCTAGCTCCAACACCCTAGCCCAAAGGTTCCTAGAATTTATAAACTCAAATGCTATGGAACAACTTGTTACCACTCCCACAAGAGGGGAAAACATACTGGACCTGATCATCACCAACATGGGGACTCTATGCTCCAGACCAGAAGTGTATCCCTCACTGGTAAGATCAGACCATAAACTGATCTCACTAGATATTCACATCCCGACCCCACCCCCTGCCCAGAAAACCACAGTGAAAAACTTCTCTAAAGCAAATTTCACACTCCTCAAAACCTAGGTGGAATCCTTCAAAGCCCCCGGGCCTGTGGAAAATACGGCCCAGACCACAGAATCCTTTATAAATGCATTCTATGAACACCTTCAGGAATGCATTGATCATGTGATCCCAAATAAAACCAAGACCCAATCCTCCAAAGGCAGACGTCCTGTCTGGTGGACCCCAGCCATAAACAAACTATACAATAGAAGGAGGAAGCTACTAAATGATACAGCAAAATCCCAAAAAGGGAAGGCATCACTGATCAGTATTAGCAAAAAGCTACGGGCACTCATAAAATTGTCTAAGGCCAGCTTCGAGAGAAAATTGCACAGGACACTAAGGATAATCACAAGGCTTTCTTTAGTTATGTTAGGAACCTGGGTGGTAATTCCCAGATATGCTCAGAATTAGTCCAAAATGACAAAAAATACACCGAACCCACAGACATTGCCAATATCCTAGCTGACAGGACCAGCAAACTCCCCTCCCACCAAAAGGGCAAATATCTATCCCAGCAGAGTGCTGCCCCCCTGACGTCTCCGATGCTCAGGTAAAAGCCGCCCTCTCCAAAGCAAAAAACACAGCATCAATGGGACCAGACGGTGTCCCGGGCTGCGTCCTACATGAACTCCAAGAAGAGCTAAACCCAAACATAAAACTACTGTTCAATCTCAGCCTTACTACAGGATATGTGCCCAAAGATTGGCATACAGCAACAGTGGTCCCTCTCCATAAAGGTGGTGCCTCAATGGATCCTAGAAACTATCGCCCCATAAGCCTGACTAGCTTGGTCTGCAAAGCTATGGAAAGGATCATCATGAACCTCATAAATAAATATATTGGGGACCTACAGACACTGGATCCTACCCAGTTCGGCTTTGTTAAGTGCAGATCCTGCCTCTTAAACCTGGTTGATTTCTTTGAAACAGTCACCAAGGCCATTGACGAGGGGAAGGTGGTCCACACAGCCTACCTGGACCTCACAAAAGCCTTCGATACAATACCCCACTTGGGCATTATAGACAAGCTCACCAGCTTAAATATAAACCCCTATGTCACTAGATGGATTGCAAACTGGCTCAAGGACAGAACCGATATGGTTAGAATTGCTGGAGCCATGTCAGACTCCAAACCAGTTACAAGTGGTGTCCCACAAGGCTCAGTCCCGGGACCTCTCTTGTTCGGTATATATTTCTCGGAGGTACAGGCCAACACGGAAGGACTGTGGCTGACCAAGTTCACAGATGACTGCAAACTGGGCGCCATAATCGACTCTCCAGCCAACACAAGCATCCTCCAAAAGGGCCTCATAGAAACAGACAACTGGTGCCAGAGCCATGGCCTCAAGCTAAATGCCAAAAAGTGTATAGTCATCCCCTTTGGCAAAAACAAAGTGCCCACAAATTACCACATAGGTGGTAATCCATTAAGTACAGAAGAAGTAATTAGGGACCTGGGGACCCAAGTTGATAGCAATCTCTCATTTGACAACCACGTGGCCAAAGTGGTTAGAAAAACATTTTATATAGCCCACCTAATCATGAAGGGATTCATATATAGATCAGGGGAGGTCATCGTGCCTCTTTACTCATCCCTCATCAGGCCCATAATTGAGTACAATGCCCCTTTTGGGATGTACCTTACCAGACACCTGCAGCAACTGGAAAGACCCCAAAAGTACCTCACCAAGAGGATCAAAGGGCTCAAACAGATGCCATATGCTGCCCGGTTAAAGAAACTCCAGCTCTACTCAGTGGCATACCGCCTGTTCAGAGGCGATCTGTGCCTGACGTATAAAGCCATGTCCAACCTGGAATTAATGGACATGCTGCACCTCAGAAAATCAAAATCCCATCGAGCTACGCGCTCGAGAGACTTGAACCTCAGCACTGAAATAAATAGGACATGCTGGAGGGACAGATTCATAACCCAGAGGCTCCCTTCACTTTGGAATAAAATCCCAGTCCAGGTTAGGCAGAGTCCCTCATTGACTCTCTTCAAGAGGAATCTTGATGAGTGGATGGGAGATCGTAGGTATACCCCGGGTATCACTTTTGAGTCACTGTTAGACAGAGGCACAGTATACGAACCTCGAAAAAGGGCATAGCAAAATAAATTTAAAATGGGTGGCGAAAGCCAAACACATTCTGGCTAGGCTTATAAATGCCCTAGGGCAGATAGCCTAGTATGAACCTATGAACCTATAAAAGTGTTCATTTGTCGTTGTGCTTCCATACCCTGCATGGTTGGAACTACTGCTATGCCAAATAGTTGCATAAGATCTCTGTCCAAAAGGTTCACTGGGCATTTTACAGAAACAACAATTTTGCTTTTCTGGGTTAATCCTGAAACAGGATCTGTTATTGCAATATTATGGGAGAGAGGATCCCGATACAGCTGCTTTCACCAAAATGTAATCATGTGACTCTGACTTCTCTGGTAGTTTGGAGGGGTGTACCAGGGTTCATGATGCCCCTGAATTCCATAGAAACTTGACTTCCCTCCTCTCTACCAGGAGTGTAACTTCTGGTTTCGTGTCTGCCAAATAGAGCTCCAAGCTCAACAAGGCTAAGTCTAATATTTCATTTTCTTTACTATCGGTAGCTTCCTGCACTTCCTCTATTTCTCCTATGACATTTTCTGCTCTCTCTATCACATTCTTATTTGTCCTTTCTCCGTTATTCCCATCTAGTGATTCTTGACTACCATATAGTCAGTCCTCACCTTCTTCATTCTTATCCTTCATTGCTGCCTTCTTATTTTTCTTGCAATCCTTTGCCATATGTCCCTTTTTACTGCATTTAAAACATTCACCCCTTTTCTTTCTCCCTTCAAAGTCCTCTGATCGCTGATCAGATTGTTTATTTCCCTGGGCATTCCTCTTGCCCTTTTTTCTGGACTGTACTAAATACACTTCTCCGTCATCTACAGCGGATACTTGGGCTTTCTTTTTCTTTTTGTTATTAAAATGCTTTTTGGCATGCCTAGCATATTCAAGCAGTGACTGTAATCTGCTTGTACGATGGTCTACCATATGCTTCGTAATAAAACTACTTATGGGTGCAATACTGCCTTTTAAAAATGCATTCTTTAACTGCTGCTCATATGGGGAATCTTGTGTTTGGTCTTCAGGAGCCTGCATTCCACAATGGCTATTAAAACATTCTATTAATCTGGCATAATACCTATCAACAGTTTCACCTTCTTGTTGGATGCATTGATTAATGCAAGTCCAGTCTGCCCTAAATTTCCATTTTTCAGAAATTCGGTCTGTTAGACCCTTCACTCTGTTGTCTAACTCTGCACTGTTATGTGGGAGGGGCTTAAGCGCAGCGTCACGGGGATTCCAGTTGCCACTGATCATGTGCCAATCTGGATCTACTATTTGTGTGACAACTTTTTCTGAGGATTTTTCTAGTTTACCATCAAATTCATATTTATTAACCCATTTCGTTTAGTATTTAACGTTATCGGCACGTCGTGACCGCATGTATTCTGCGTCTTCAGTTAACAGCAGATTTTGGGGTTGTTTTGTACATTTATTACCCATTTTGACCTAACCTTATGAATGTTACGTAACCCTTCCTGTTTTTTAATGTGGTACCACAAAGATTTTATAGTCCCTTCAGACTACCTGCCTACTTATTCTGCTTCCCTGATCTATGACAAGATAGCAATTTTCCTGTCCCTGGATTTACATAAAAAATCCTGACTGAACAAATACAATCAAGTCCCTTATCTAAAATAGAAAAAAGTAGAATCCCCTTACCTGAACCTCAGCAATTGGTCACCCTGGTCCGAGTGAAACCTGCTTGTCAGCCGCAGATCAGAAAGTGGCCGGCCTCTGTTTATACGACAATTCATTCGGAGGTCTTTTCAAATAAGAAGAACCATTTCGGTAACTTCTTCCGTACGGATTTCAGCCACCAGGCCTGTCTGATCCAGGTCAACCAAGAGGCTTCCGGTCAAAGAAGGAGCAACTTGTCAAAGGAAAAATCAAAGATCAATGCAGCCAAAGTTCAGTTAAGGTTCCTTTATTCTTGTACAAGGAGACAAAAATGCAGTTCAGAAGTTTGTCTGACATTATACAGGAAATACTTCATTATTATACTGTTTTGTAAGCCATTGCCCTCTAAGCTGACGTAATAAAATACAACTCTTAGCATTGTTCTAAGACAGGTGTTTACTAAGTTTTTCTGCTGATATAGCAAGTATAAACTTCCCATGTGAAAATTTCCTAAGATATCAACGTGGCCTCGCTAACTGCTGGTCTGTAACAATTCACTCATATTTCAGTGTTGCAATTAGTGATTCTTTCCTGCTTTGAGCATAAAGCATATTCTGATTTCAGCCTATAATCTTATCTACAGCTGCAGTATGAACAAGGTTATTTGCTTAAGTCTAGTAACATTTCAGAATACTGTATTATTCCTTTCCCCTAACGTTAGCAAAATCATCTGTTTCTCAGTGTATGAACAAGGTCATTCACTGAGCTGACAAGAAGCAAAGTCAGAAAGTACATGCAATTATTTTCAAGCCTGTAGCAGAATAAATGTGTTAACCCTTTTAGGCTTCTAATGCAGCAAGCATAATGCTAAAACATATATGAATACATGTTTTACTATATATGTGAATACATATTTCTCACATTATATAATTAGGTTGTGTAAGCACACTGTACAGTACACTGTTATATAATTAAATAAGTTGTGTAAGCACACTGTACTATACACTCATATAATTAGATACATTGTGTAAGCACACTGTACTATACACTGTTATATAATTAGATACATTGTGTAAGCACACTGTTCTATACACTGTTATATAATTAGATAAGTTGTGTAAGCATGCTGTATAGTATACTGGTACATAACTGGATAAGAAAAAAGTACTTCAAAAACAGATTCAGATGTTTAGGAAGGAGTAGGTCCTTGCTACATTTACTAACACATAGAGTTACTGCATTCATGCATCTAGGGAACCACAATATTAGTTGTGGCTTCATAAATAAATTCCAGACCTGCACTCTGTTGCCCTCTAACAGCTTGTACCTGAACAATAACCCCTTAGCCTTGCCCTAGTTATGGATCTGGATTATTACCAACCTTTATTGTGTAAAGTAAAAAAATTACACCCCAAGTACCTATCCATTTCTCTTTGCATTCATTTATCCATCCTTCCATACAGTTTCTAAACCACTTGTTCTAGTGAGAGACTGGAGTTCCCAGGCAAATTGAGTCATACTGATACATGATCTCACTCTACAATGTTTCAGGTCTGCACTCTTTGGTCTACTATTAGTAAACCATATCTTTTATACCATAGTGTTGGAGGGGGAGTCTTCAGTGGCGTCCTCAGTAGTTGCTAAAACTTCCTCATCTCTCTCCTCTCAGACCTGAGAAGCAAAATTTCTACTTGGAGATCCTCCTAGATTTTGGAGCTCCTCTGTCTGACAGGCAATTTGAACTCACCCAAATCTGATCATACCTACAGGTGCAGTAAGCTGTGCATAGCTGCATAAAGTGCAGAATCACTCCTCTAGCACCTTAAAAGTAGTTTGTAACAGTCTCTAGTGTTACTATATTGCAAAACTTAGCCCATGGTTGCTACAAATAGCTCAATACTACTGTTAAGTAATATTCCTGAGTTGTACTATCAGTCATATATAACTCAAGTTACACATATATTTAACTACATCATCCAGCCCTTACCCAGTAACTGACTCAAAAGACCATGCATTTCTCTTATTTAAACTATGCAACACTCTGCGCCACTCGCTTTAAATCAATCATGTTTATTTCACATTGGACAATAGGCAATGTCAGTCTACTTGTTTCTCTCTCCTTCCTTATGCTCACCGATAATTAAATCTTTTGCAACACAAATAACTCTTTTTGTAAGGGGTGCAAATATTAAAGTGATATGGAGGCCTCTCTCTCTCTCTCACAAAAAAGCAGGGTGCACAATATGTACCCAACCCTAACCCATAATGTAATGTCATATGCTGATGTAAAGAAATCCTTACCTAAGCCTTCTGGACCCATAAAAGTTGTCTCAGCAAAAATAAAAATCAAACATCACAGCAATTAATATGTCACCTTTAACAGAGTGAATGTAAATATGTAATAAAGGGTCTCAATGCTAGTACACTAGACCACTCCACAAACAAAAATATTTTGGCGATTGGTGATGCTGTAGTCGTGCATTCAGATCCCCACTGGACCAAGACAGGATAACAGTAAGATGTATTTCAGGTGCCAGGATCTTAGGCGTATCAAAGGCTCATGGGACCCTTACATCTGAGAGGTATAACTATGACTTTGTGGTTGTGCATGTGGGGGTGAATAACATGGGATGAAAAATCCTGAGGGCAAACCGAGAGAAATGTCTGAGCTCTCTCTGCATGTCACAAAGTCAGGCAAGGCCCTTATACTGAACATAATACTCTCTTGTCCAAGAATAATAACCAGCTACAAAGAAAACATGATTTGTTTTAACAGTTGGCTAACAAATAGGTGCCATTCTAAGGGGATTCCGTACATGTCAGTATGGAATGTGATGTCTGGCAGTCCTAATTGCTTTGCTAAGGATGGTCTTTGGCTCTCATTCAAAGTCTTCTGCATACTGGCTATAGCCTTTGCTACTCCCAATGAGTTCATTTAATGAATGTCCCAGCATAAAAAAATACATCAATATCAAAACAGGATCAAATTAATGTGGTTCTGCTAAATGCCAGATGTCTAAACAACAGGCTGCCCAGTCTTGAGGTAGTCCTGCATTTGGAATGCATTAGTATATACGTAATTACTGAAACCTTGTTTAAATGCCAAGAAAGCACTCCCTCCATATCTGGGTTTAGTGTCTAGATTTAGTGCAGACCACACCTTCAGACCCCACAGCAAATATGGTTGTGTATCCATATTTGTTGGAGACTGTGTCACCTCTAGACAGATTTCCAGAGACCCACAAATTTAACTTACTGAAATTCAAATCGCAATAAACAAAAACAATTATCAAGTTAGCATAATGGTTAAGGTGTTTACCTTACAAACGCAAAATACATGGTTTGATTCTTACATGGGGTAATAGGCTAGGCTTAAAGGGCAATTCACCTAGTACTAATCTATAAGCCTTTTCATTGTTTGTTACTGGGCTCCTTTCCTGACCCCATAAGTCCATGCCAGGTCCCTAAATGTCATGGATGAACTTCCTGTATAAAAGAATCTCATCATTCTGGGAGACTTTAATCACTCCTCAGTTGACTGGATAACCTACACCACCAAAATAGGATATACTCACAAGTTTTTTAGACCTTATACATAAAAAAATCAATGGAACAGTTTGTTACTAGCTCAACCAGAACAGAAAATATTCTTGACCTGGTACTTACAAATGGACTGTTATCATGCATGACTACCAACTCCCTCTGGGATTAAGTTAGGCCAGAAACTAGTAACCTTTCTCCTCAAACTATCTGAACTCTCTGAAACCAATTTAGCAAAATTCAAAGGTTTCAAGTGCACAAATCTCTTCACATTCTACTAAGAAGTCTCAAAATTCACTTATAACATCACCCAGATATGGCTTCAGCAGATAGATTTCCAAAGGAGTTTTTCATGTCTGTAAATAAATGTATAGAATTCATAGTTCCATTCAGATCAGGAAATTAACAGTAAAGCTTCCTGGTGGTCCACCAACATAAATAAAATCTGCAATAAAAGGAAAAACTCATTAGATTATACAACAGTTGTAAGGATCCTGAAGTCAAAGAAAATATTAGGAATTTGACTGAGAATTTTAAAAAGACTGTTAGAATTAGATCTTTCTTTAGTTATATTAGAAAGCTAAGAAGCAAAATTCAACAATGTACACAACTTGCTTAGACCTATTAGATATTGTCGATATTCTAGGAAATAAATGTAGTGAAAATGTTATGCCTGAGATGCCTTTTCAATGCCGGCTCTCAAACCCCTATCATCACAAAACACCTCTCTTCATTGAAATGTCAGCACTTTAAATGCCAAGCGGCGACAAGCTCAAAAAAAGACCAAAAACCCAGGAAAAAATCGCAGATATTGCTTTTTTCCTTTAAACTTCCCCTGAACTTATATATACCAACTCTCAGATCACCAAACCTCGGAGAAAAGGGAATATTCCAGGAAATGGCCATCTCAGACTTGGTATATATAAGTTCATTTTTCAGTCATTCAATCTCCATGTTTCAGAACTCGCTCTAGTGGGTCCCAACATTTCAAATGGTTACCCTTCAGAACATGTTCTCACCAACATGGGGAAACATTGCACTGCGAGTTGAGGCTGGATTTGTCAAGGTGGTTTAGCTTTGGTTGTGTGTTTTTGAGTTTGCTGAGGATGTTTATTGCAATTATTTATTTTACATTTGTAAACTGGGTTAGTCTGACTGAGCCTTTGGCTCATTTTCAGCAGAGACCCAGGGAGAAAAGCTCCTCAGGGAAAAGAATTTTACAAAAATAATTTACAATCAGCAAAAGACTATGAAACTTGTTACAATATAATTTTAAATGCATAGTAAAAAATAATTTATAATCAGCAAAAGATTACGAAACCAGATATGTATCATTTTATATGAATAGTACCTAGTTGTTTTAGGGTTTAGAAAGCATATATACAAAAGTTATAGGAAGATATAAAGGAAAAAGTAGAGGTGACCTATTAGACAGACTTGTTAAAGTTAGTTATTTAGGAGCAGTCACATTGAGTATAGATAGGATAGACAGGAAGGAAAGGTAGCAGTGGGAGGGTATTATGAGCGAATGTAATGAAGGAAGGAAGAGGTAGGAGTACAAGGTTAGAGGTCCATTTGGAGTGAGGGGGAGTATTTGATGGAAGGATAGTAATTTCAGGGTGGATGACTACAGTGGCAAGACCATTTTTTGTTAGGTATTTTCTAATGGCTAATTTGAAAATGACTGCATCTCACAGGCATTTGAGGCTTTGGTTTATGTAGATTACTTTGTAAAATCTCAGCATACTTGGATGTGTGCGTTTGTCCTGTAGTGTATGTGGTAAATATTGTGTAGTATTGTATGTTCTGACAACCAGTTTGGTATTTGTAGTGGGTATAGGTAACAGCCTTTCCTACAGAGACAGTATATAATTACATTTCCCACATACTGTATCAGATTGTTTGAGAATTATGTGATTGTCAGAAAACTTGGCACAATTTTTGTATTGTCTCAGGATGCCAATTTCTACCAAATTGGATAGAGCGACTGTAAAAAAAAGTGAACATCCATAGTTTCAGTATATATATATATATATATATATATATATATATATATATATATATATATATCCATCTACAACCCCTTTTCCTATTTTTGCACATGGGGTTGGGGTGTCACTTCAACAGATAGACAGATTTATAGAGATATGTATAGATATATATATATATATATATATATATATATATATATATATATATATATATACATACATACATATATATATAAAATCATAAAATCCTCCAAGGCCAGCTTCGATAGAAAAATTGCACAGGACACTAAAGACAATCATAAGGCTTTTTTCAGTTATGTTAGGAACCTGGGATGCAACTCCCAGACTTGTTCTGAGTTGATTCTAAATGACAAAAAATACACTGAACCCACAGACATCGCCAGTATCCTGGCAGACAGGTTCAGTGCAAACTTCTCCACTCCCTCCCCCCCCAAAAGAGCAAGTATCTATCCCGGCAGAGTGCAGCCTCCCAAACATCCCTGATGCTCAGGTGAAGGCCACCCTCTCCAAAGCAAAAAACACTGCTTCCATGGGACCAGATGGCATCCCGGGTTGCGTCCTACATGAACTCCAAGAAGAACTAATCCCTCAAGTAAAACTGCTGTACAATCTCAGCCTCACTACAGGATATGTGCCCAAAGAATGGCGTACAGCAACAGTGGTCCCACTCCACAAAGGTGGCGCCTCTACGGACCCTGGAAACTATCGCCCCATAAGCCTGACTAGCCTAGTCTGCAAGGCTATGGAGAGGATCATCATGGAACTCATAAACAAAGACATTGGGGACCTACAGACACTAGATCCTACCCAATTTGGCTTCATCAAGGGCAGATCCTGCCTTTTGAACCTAGTTGACTTCTTTGAAACAGTCACCAAGGCCATAGATGAAGGGAAGGTGGTCCACACAGCCTATCTGGACCTCGCAAAGGCATTTGACACAATACTCCACTCGGGCATCATAGATAAACTATTCAGCCTAAATATAAACCCCTATGTCACAAGATTGGTCGCAAACTGGCTCAAAGACAGAACCCACAGAGTCAGATTTGCTGGAGCCATGTCAGACTCGAAACCAGTCACAAGTGGCGTCCCACAAGGTTCTGTCCTGGGGCCTCTCTTGTTCGGTATTTACTTTTCTGAGGTACAGGCCAATGTGGGAGGACTATGGCTCACCAAGTTCGCAGATGACTGCAAACTGGGTGCCATAATCAACTCTCCAGCTGACACAAACATCCTTCAAAAAGGTCTCGCAGAGACAGATAACTGGTGCCAGAGCCATGGTCTAAAGCTAAATGCCAAAAAGTGTATAGTCATACCCTTTGGCAAAAACAATGTGCCCACAAATTACCACATAGGTGGTAACCCATTAAGTACAGAGAAAGTAATTAGGGATCTGGGGACCCAAGTTGATAGCAATCTCTCCTTTGACAACCACATTGCCAAAGTGGTTAGAAAGACCTTCTACATAGCCCACCTCATCATGAAAGGATTCACATCTAGATCAAGAGAGGTAATCGTGCCCCTTTATTCATCCCTCATCGGGCCCATCATAGAATACAATGCCCCCTTTGGGATGTACCTTACCCGACACCTGCAGCAATTAGAAAGACCCCAAAAGTACCTCACCAGGAGGATCAAGTGACTCAAACAAATGCCATATGCTGCTCTGTTAAAAAAACTCCAGCTGTACTCAGTTGCATACCGCCTACTTCGAGGCGATCTATGCCAGACATATAAAGCTATGTCCAACCCAGAATTAATGGACATGCTCCACTTCAGTAAATCTAAATCCCTTAGAGCCACGCGCTCGAGGGACTTGAACCTCAGCACAGAAATAAATAGAACATGCTGGAGGGACAGATTCATAACCCAGAGGCTCCCTTCGCTCTGGAATAGAATTCCAATTCATGTTAGGCAAAGCACCTCACTGACTCTCTTCAAGAAGAATCTTGATGAGTGGATGGGGGATTGTAGGTTTGTCCCGGGGATTACTTCCGTGTCACTATTAGACAGAGGCACAGTAAACTAAACTTTAAAAAGGGCACAGTATACTCAAATCAAGGGGTGGCGTAAGCCAAACACAATCGGGCTAGGCTTATAAATGCCCCAGGGCAGATAGCCTAGTATGAACCTATGAACCTATATATACAGTGTTACGAAGGGAATGATACTAAGGGAGTCTATGCTCCTTTTTGTATAACCACTGTTTTTTTCAGTGTTATGCTGATTGTGATGGTAAACAACTCATGTATTTAGCCATATGTCCGACATGTCATGCTTATTATGTGACTTAAACTAATTGTACATTTAGAGAACATATATATGAGCATGCATCTGATATTAATAAAAAGAAACAGATGGAACTGGTAACTATGCTGAGTTCTGCACCAAGGCATTATACAAACACCTGTATAACTGCATTGATTTGGCCATACCTAATATGACCAAAATAAGCTCCTCAAGGAAGAGAAAACCTGATTGGTGGACAACTGCCATTAACAGGCTTTACAATAAGAGGAAGAAATTCCTGTCTAAGAGTAAAAGGGAGTGAGCCCTAAACTGGAAACACTCCCTCCTCAGCTTAAACAAACAAATAACACTTCTTGTGAAGTCTTCCATAGCAAACTACAAATCCAAATTAGCTTTCTCAACTAAGGACAACCATAAGGCATTCTTTAGTTACATCCATAACCTAAAAGGAAAGGCCCAGATGTGTGCTGAACTGGTAGCTAATGATACCACATATACTGAGCCTGTGGACATAGCTAACCTGTTGGCTGACAGATTCTATGAAAACTTCACTCCTCTGTCCCTGCCAAAGGTACCCCATTTCATCCCTACCACCTGTCCCCTACCTTGTATCTCTAAAGAGCAGGTTGCAAATGCCCTCTCTAAGGCCAAAAACACAGCATCTATGGGACCTGATAACATCCGAGATTGCATCCTACTTAGGCTCCAACAAGAATTAGCAACGCCATTGGGTACTCTTTTCAATCACAGTCTAAGCACCGGCTTTGTCCCAGCTGAATGGAAAATGGCCACTGTTATTCCCTTGCACAAAGGTGGTGCTTCCACTGATCCCATGATCTATAGACCTATTAGTCTGACTAGCCTTATCTGCAAGGCCATGAAATGAATCATCATGGACCTTCTAGGGCAATAGATATCCAAATTAAGGGGAAACCAGTGGAGCAGGAAGCAATTGGTCAGGTGCCATATCAAGATATTTTGGAGCCTTCCACAGAAACCAGTATAAACATTCACTTGAAGCTAGACAGCAAGGAAAGGAACAGGAAACTGTGGAAACTCTGATGCATTCAATGTTGAGGAGTGATAGGCCAGTGAGTTCCCATATGACAGAGCAACAGATGACACAGGATGAAATTAAAGAGAATGTGCCACAGGAAGATGTTATAGAACTTTCTACTGAATGCCCGCAGGAAATGGAAAACAAGGGTTGTGCCCTCAGTTTGGAAGAAAATGTGCTACGGGAAGAGTTGCTTGATTTAATGGACATAGATAGATATATTATGATCAATGAGAGAAATAAACTGCAGAAGGTCAATAAAATCCAAAAAGTAAGAAGTCTGATAAAACAAATGAATGCAGTAATTAGAACTGTCCATAGATATCCATGTGATATAACAGAAGTAAACAGGATATATTACTGTGCTGCTAAATTAATAACTGATAAAGTTCTACCACAAGATCACAGGATCACAGGGTAGTGAGGGGAAAGGAAGGGGAGAAATTGAATATCATCATGGAAGTATCGAATAGAGAAAACTATAAAGCAATTAAGACAAGAAGTGCCACTATTAGAAGATTATAGAAGAGGGAATAGATCAACAAAAATACTAAGAAAGATAGATGTGATAAAAGCAATGAACAGTATTAGAACAGACCAGGATCTATCATGCACTGTTGCAAATAACAAACTAAAAATTTCAGCACAGGCAGAAAAACTTAGGAGATGCACAGATAAATATAAGGGAAAAGTACAAAGTAAGCAATTTATTGATGACCCAAAAATATTTTACAGAGAATTGGGAAACAAAATAAAAGGAATTGAAAGACTACCAAAAAAAGAGGAAGTAGATACATTTTGGAGAAGCATTTATGAAAATCCTGTGGAACATAAAGATGTTAAATGGATAGAAGAAGTAAAAGAAAGAATAAGAAGTTTAAAAGTACAGAATATGAAATGGGATGTAATAACAGCCAGAGAGACTGAAACAAAGAAAAGCCTCTAACTGGAAAACCCCAGGCCCATATAAAGTACCTAACTTTTGGTTAAAAGTATTAATATCTTTGCACGAGGATTTAGCTATGAGTAAGAACTATTTATATGCACACCCTGAATGGACACCACACTGGCTAACAACAAGCAAAACAATGCTCTTACTTAAGAGTGAACCTGCAAGCTACCCTAAAAATTATAGACCAATAACTTGCCTTATAATGACATATAAACTATACACGGGAATTGACGCCAACAGAGTTTATAGGCATTTAGAACAAAACTCAATTATGGCAGTAGAACAAAAGGGCAATAAAAGAAAGTCCTATGGAACATAGGATCATTTGTTGTTAAATAAAGTTATAGTGGAGAACTGTAAAAAGGGGAAGAATCTAAGTATGGCATGGACTGACTACAAAAAATAATTTGATAGTATCCCACATTCATGGATAAAAGAGTGCTTAAAATGTATAAGATACACCTTACATTGATTGACTACATTATAGTAACCATGAAACAATGGCAGACCACTTTGCAATTAAACCATGATAAAGGACAGATTATTATCCCAGAGATAAAAATTCAAAGGGGGATATTCCAGGGTGACACTCTGTCACCCTTGCTATTCTGCCTTGCCATTAATCCATTAAGCTGTTTACTAAACAACTTAGGCCAAGGCTATAATCTGGCTCCTAGAAAACAACAGTCTAATGACTTCTCATCTTCTCTTTGTTGATGATTTGAAACTGTGTAGCTCATCAGATGAGGAACTGAAAGCACAGTTGCAGGTTGTCAAAACTTTTTCAGATGATATTAGAATGTCGTTTGGTCTTGATAAATGTGCAAAAGCAACCTTTAAAAAAGGAAAACTGCAGCACCAGGAAAACATCAGTTTGGGACAAGAATGTGATATAAAAGAACGTGAGCAAGAGGGAGTGTATAAATACTTGGGAACTGATGAAGGATCAGCAATAAAACATGAACATATGTGAATAAAACTCAGTAAGGAATACTTTAGAACATTTATCCTGACAACAGCACTGACATCTAGGAATAACAGCCAAGCTATAAATCAATTTGCTCTTCCTGTCCCAACTTACAGTTTTGGAGTGATTGACTGGCCCCAAAAAGTATTGGATAGATTAGATATTAAAACAAGAAAGATGCTTCATGCTTACCAAATGATTTATAAAAATCAGTGTTACCAAGATTATATATTTCCCGTTCCAAAGGAGGGATGGGCCTCCTTGAAATTGATTACATGTATAGATCTGCAATCATGGGACTCCACAAATATCTACTGACCTCACAAGATCCAAATGTAGTGAAAGTTTTGAAACATGAAGAGAATAAATCTAAGATGACTTCTCTGCTTAATTTAGCAGAAGCATATCGGGGTCAAGCAGGAATGGAAATCAAACCAGTAGATAAAAAAACAGGCAGCAACTGAATGTGCCAAAAAACAAAAGAAAGAATATAAGGTGAAGGACCAGATGAGAAGGCAAGAAATCTGGAAAAAACATAAATATAGTTGCAAGTATAGAAAACTTCTGGAAGAACCTCATCTTCATCAGGAACGAACGCAGGAATGATTAAGGAGAGGTGAATTCACACCAAGAAATGAAAGGTTAATATTGGCAGCCCAAGACAGTGGGCTACATACATGCTGGTTTACAAAGTCCATTGAACATGTGGGAGAAACAGACAAATGTAGGTTTTGTAAAACCAAATTGGAAATATTCACTCACCTTGTTGCTGGATGCGACACACTAATGGCAGAAGGACTGTATACTGAAAGGCATAATAATGTGGCGAGACTACTGCACTGGGGATTGTGCAAACATTATGGTATTGAAGTGGTTGAAAAACACTGGAAACATGAGCCACAAAGCATCATAGAAAATGATGAAGTTTATATCATATGGGATCACCCATTACCAACATTTCAAAAGATAGATGCTAGAAAACCAGATACAGTGGTCCAAGAAAAGAAGACAAAAGTAGCCATACCCAGTGACTACAGTGTTTTGCATACAGAGAGACACAAAATCATAAAATATCGGGATCTGCAGGCAGAAATGAGAGCAATGTGGAAGAAAGATACCCAGACAGTTCCAATAGTAGTAGGAGCAATGGGTCTTATAAAAAAGAATTTACAATAGTATTTGGATATGTTACCCATACGTGTAACTCCATATGAACTGCAGAAGGAGTCATTACTGGGCACATTGCGGGTGCTGTGAAGAGCACTACTGGCTGACATCAAAGACTGAAACAATACTAATTCCATGAACTTTAATCATACTTTGACTTAGGAATTGGGTTCATTCTCGTCATGGTATTAGAAACCCAAAAGACTTGGAGAAATTGAAAAGGCAGAGATCTTATCAACAAAGATATGGGTAATCTCCAAACACTTGACCTTACTCAGTTTGGATTTGTCAAAGAGGATCATGCCTGTTAAACCTGGTGGATGTCTTTGAGACAGTCACCAAGGCTGTGGATGAGGGGAAATCTGTGCATACAGTATACCTAGACTTAGCCAAGGCTGTTGGCACTATCTCCCACTCAGACATCATTGACAAACTCACCCAGCTAGGTATTGACCTTTATATTGTTAGATGGTTCACTAACTGGCTCACTGATAGAACACATATAGTAAAAATAAGGGAATCCACTTCCAACAGCAGACATGTAACCAGTGGTGTTCTACAGGGATTAGTCCTGGGCCCTCTACTGTTTGGAATCTATTTCTCCAAAGTACAAGCAAAATCTCAAGGTCTGTGGATGGCAAAGTAAACTGGGAGTGGTCATAGAATCTCCAAATGATGTCAACATCCTACAAGAGGGTCTTACACAAACAAACGATTAGTGTCAAAGTCATGGTCTTAAACTGAATGCAAAAAAATATATGTATTAATCCCTTTCTGTAAGAGTGATGTTCCTTCTAACTACCACATCAATAGCAACCCCCTAAGTATGCACTCAGTGGTAAGAGACCTGGGCACACAGGTTGACAGCAGCTTTACCTTTGATCCCAATGTCTCCACAGAGATAATAAGGGCATTCTATATTGCTCATCTCATAAGGGCATTGCCTCCAGAAAAAAAATAAGTTATGACCTCCCTGTACTCTTCCCTTATCAGACCAATAATTGTGTACAACACCCCTTTTGGTATGTACCTTTCCAAGCACTTGCAGCAATTGGAGAGACGTAAAGGTTCCTCACAAGGAACATTCAAGGTCTTCAGCATCTGTCCTATGTGGATCATCTGAAATCACTGTCACTTTATTCTGTTTCATACAGACTACTCAGAGGCAATCTCTTCCTTGCATATAAGGCAATCTCTGACCCTGCTTTATTGGAAATGCTGCATATCCACAAGTCAAACAGCACACTGGTTATTCCTGCCAAAGACCTTAACCTTGTATGTGACATTAATAGAACCTGCTGGAGAAACAGATTTGTCTCCCAGAGGTTACCACACCTTTGGAACACACTCTCACTTCATGTCAAACAGAACACCTCATAGGCCCTCTTCAAATGCAATCTGGACGATTAGATGGGTAACTGTAAATTCACCCTGCGGGGAGTTCCACCTGTGTCCCTCTTTACAGGAGCAATAGGTGCTGATTGCAGGAATAAGGGTAAAACTTGGTTAGGCTTATAATGGCCCTAAGGCCATTAGTCTAGTAACTTCCTATGATCCTACGAATGCCTTATGACAGCATGTGAATAAGGAAGATGAAGAGCATAGTTTTAAGTTCCAAATATTAGAATCGGTACAAACTAACACCAGGGGTGACAATTATATTAATCACACAGAAGTTGTTGAATTTAAATGGATCCTTGAACTTGAAGCTTATACATTTCCTAGATTGGGTGACTGTTTTTCCTTGAAACCTGTTTTTTAAGTAAAGCAGGTTAAGACATTGAATTATTTAATGTACATTTAGGTTGTATTTCTATGCTGTAACAGATACATGTTGTTTTCGCAATTGCCTGAAGAGCTGATAGTGAAAAAAGAGTTTGCTGTTATTTATCACTGTTGTTATTAAAAGTGCCATTTTAACCAAGATGGTGCACTTAGCTATGTCTCTGCTTTGCATCATTTTTGCACTCGGTTCACTGTTTTAGGTTGTGGACTCTTTTATTGGTTTGTATTTATAAATTCAACCCAGACATGACTGGTATAGCTTTGACGTTTAAGGGAAGGCAGGAACTGAATGAGCTATGTAATGTTCGATTGACAATGACTGTATAGAAGATTATATATGATGTATAATGTTTGCAACTGAAAATATGTAAATATGGCTTGTTTTTATTTATATAAATTTATAATCGCCTGTGTCATAAGTGATAAAGAAACTTGTTTTTTGTTAAACAAAAAGAAGGGAGGTATAGTCTGGGGCGAGAACTGGCTAGAGTAATGGTCACAAGACTCAATACCCTTAAACTTTCTATGATTCCCATGATTCCAAGCATCACTGCTGTCAATTTGGAGTACTTAGCAATAACTACTTATGCTAAAATTAAATATAGGTTATGCTTAGTGTAAGTCTGAGAAGGGTTCAGGTGCCTAGGCAGTGAGACATTTCCCTGTTGTACATTTGGTTGGGGACATATGGCTGAAGTGACATTTAGCTGCAGAGAAATATGGGTGTTGCGAATTCCATGTGGACAAATGGAAAGACACACTGCCATGCCCACAACTTTAATACTCAAGTGCATGAGGGCAGAAGAAGTAATGAGTGTTGGGATCAGTGTATAGTATATGGTTATGCAACTGTAATACATAGAAGTGTGCTACAGCATGGAGTTGTAGTCACATTTATGCTTCAGTATACATTTTAGCTAGACACTATGAAAGGGGTACTGGTCCACCCACACCAATTATAAAGGCACTGTTCATTGTGCACTGCATTTTTACTGCCACTGACATGCCCACTGGGCAGTCTGCTGCTGATGCCTTCTATACTGCCTGCCGTCTTGTGTTGCCATGGGGGCTGTAGATCAATATGCGTGTATATATACCTTTAAGAAGCTATCTAAGGACTTGCACTAGAGTATAAATACTGAGCACGTGTGAGCCTGACTGCAATTTTGTAGTTAGCTGTTGAGATGTGAACAAGTATGTATGCAAGCTCTGTTTGTTAGCTAGTTTGTTCATATTTAAAGATGCGGCTACTCATCCTGATGTGTTTGTATATATTAAAGCATCTGAACGAAACCTCAAGCCTTCTTATTATTTGCAATAGAGACGTACAAGCAGCATGGTGACAGAAGTGGCATATCCAAAAGGTCATGGTATCAGAACGACATATCTGAAGGGCCTGCAGTCAGAACCAGCATACTAAAGGGGCATGCAGTTTAAAATGGTTTGGTGAAAATGATTTTTGTGGAATATACAGCAGTGGACCATCCCAAAACTGTGCATACTTCGTAAAACAGATCAGAAACTAATTTCAGGTATTAAAACTTGCTCAACACTGTTTCTTTTTCACATAATATGAAACGAGGCATACAGAATGTTCTAAACAATTTTCGCATAAACAGATATGTATGATATTGATAAAAATATTCAAATTACTATGGAAAATCTTTGAAATAAAGTCCGATTGCACAAAACAAATAAAATAAAGGGAAACAACCACATTTTCACAAAGCATTTGTATTTTCGTATTAAGCAAAGATATCCGTTTTCAGAAGTGTATAAAGTGCTCACCATGTTTGTGCAGTGTTACAGTAAAGCAGTTTTGTAAAGTGCACCAATTACAAGGCATATTTCACACACTACAGCCATTACAGAGCATATTTCACAAAGTAGAGTATTTCAAAAAGTTTATTGTGCATTTGAATGTTGTTACGAGCTCACAGCGCAGTTTGTTCATACATAATTGCAAGGGCCATATTTTCAGTGTATTTGTGTATGCTTTATGGGCATGGCAGATGGATTTTGAAAGCCTAGTGCACTTTTGTTTGACAGTAATATTGCTGAGAATTGGAGAGTGTTTGAGCAAGAGTATGATATTTTCTTACAGGCTGCATTTTCTGATAAAGATGACCGTACAAAGGCATTTATTCTGCTTAATTTAGCTGGGTCAAAAGCCATAGAAAGGGAACATTCATTTGTGTATGCACCTGCAATCTATACAGAAGGGGGGAAACCATCATATTGCTGTACTGGCTGAGTCAAGGGAGGACCCAGAGTGCTCAAAATGAAAATTCAGAGAAATGTGTAACCCCCAGACAAATGTTACAATGGAAAAGCACTTATTTTACACAAGGGATTAAAAGCCGGGAAATTTGCAGCATATATAACTGACCTGAGAAATAAGGCTAAAATGTGCAGATTTGGTGACTTAAGGACTTAAGACATGAGTTGATAAAGGACAGACTTGTTTGTGGTATAAAAGATCATGCTGTGAGAAAGATTTTGCTTCGTGACAGTGATTTAACTTTGAATAACGGTGTTGAGAATTGTCAGATATACAAGCTTACAGAAAATCACACAAATATGCTTACAAATGAGAGCAGCTCTAGAAGGCACAATGATAAAGCTCATGTTATAGTATGCAGCACGTTATTAAAAGAAATAGGCCCAAGCACATGGCAGCTGTAACCCCTGCAGCACTCACTGGTAAACCCCAGAACTTTCTAGCAAATTCCAGACTTCATACAGTCTCAGTGAAGTGCACAAGAATGAGTCAGCACACTCAAAGCATGGGCCCCTCCCACTTTCATTGCCAACTGTCATAATTGTGGTGGTAATCATGAATCTAAATGGAAAAAGTGCTTAGCTTTTGGCCAAGAATGCCAAAAATGTAATAAATGGAATCACTTCAAAAGATTTTGTAAATCAAAAGGCCCACACTCTTTTATTAAAAGGGAACATCTTAAGAAACAAGTCGTTCAGTTAGACTGTGACAAGCCTCTTTATGTTGATGGTGTGTCAGTGCTTCATGAAACTGTCAAAGCAGTAGATTTAAGGGGCAAGAATGAAGTATTTTGTACTGTCTGTATATATGGCAAACCCACAGAGCTCAAAGTTGACACAGGTTCCAAGTGTAATGTTATGTCTACAGAAACATTTGCTACAGTTTGTAAAGGTGAAAGGCTTGATTTGTTAAGGTATGTGAAACTTGTTGCTTATGGAGGTGAAGAAATTTAAACCGAAGGCTTGGTAGTGCTTTCATGTTACTTCCAGCAGAGTAGAAGAAGTTACGACTTATTATTTTATATTGTCAAAAGGCACATTTGGTCATTATTAGGGCTCAAAGACTCTTTGAAAATGGGACTGATTTAATTTAATAAGGAAATCCATCATGATAACTTAAGACTACTACTCTAATCTTGCCCAGTACATTGTTTCTACCTATGCTGATCTTTTCCAAGACAAACTAGGCAAACTTCCAGTTGTGTACTCCATGAAGTTAGACCCAGAGGTCAGTCAAGTTATCAGGCCAGCACGTAAAGTTCCAACTGCCATGCAGGACAGAGTCAAAGCTGAGTTAAATAAAATGGTGTGACAAGGTGTAATTTGTCCAGTGGAAACTCCAACTGAATGGGTATCTTCCATGGTGGTAGCTCATAAGAAAAGCTCAGATGACATCAGAATATGTATTGATCCACAAGATTTAAACAAAGCACAAAAAAGACCTCCTCATCCAATGCGTGCAGTCAAAGAAGCCACTATTTTTTCTGTCTTAGATGCAAAGAGTTCATTTTGGCAAATTCATCTTGACAAAAAAATCTACAATGCTCACTACATTCAGTACTCCATTTGGTAGGTATATATTTTTCTGAATGCCATTTGGGATAAATTCTGCAAGTGAAGTCTTTCGGCATGCAATGGAGCAAATTTTTTCTGGGCATCCTTGTGCTATCATAGTAGACGACATACTAGTAGTAGATTGCGATGAAGCCGAGCATGACAGAAACCTCAGAAAAGTTTTAGAAAGGGCACGTCAAGTGAATCTTAAGCTCAATGCACAGAAATGCAAATCCAGGCTACAAGAAGTCCCTTATGTTGGTCATTTTACTTGCAAGTATAGACCTATGACCAGATCCTTCAAAACAAACAGCCATTCTCGAGATGTCAGTTGCAGACAATATTCAAGCTCTGCAACATTTTCTTGGCATGGTCAACTACCTAGGCAAGTTCATTCCAGATTTCAGCCAACTATCAGTGCCACTGAGAGAGTGGACACAAAGATATCTTCTGGCCTTGGTCAGAGCAACACAGAAGAGCATTTGATGTCCTGAAATTGAGAATTGCCAGTCCGCCGGCACACTTTGATGTTCACAAACCAGTTAGGCTTTTCTGTGATGCTTCAAAATTTGGACATGGTGTATTTATTCTACAAAAGGATCAATCTGTTGCCTATGCATCGAGAACTCTTACCTAAACTGAACAGCATTACACCCAGATTGAGAGAGCTTTTGGCAACTGTGTTTGCATGTTCGAAGTTCCATTATTATGTTTATGGCAGACCTATCCAGATTGAAACAGATCACCGACCACTAGTCACAATCCTGAGTAAGCCAATGCATTCAGCTCTGGCCAGACTGCAACGTATGATGCTGAGACTGCAAAAATATCATTTCAATCCTGTCTACAAGAAAGGCAAACTTCATTATTTTGCCGATACATTATACAAATCACCCAGAAATACCACTGAACAGAATGACAATCAAGGTTCTCAATTGCTTGATGATTTTGAAGTCATAGAAGTGAGAAATTTTTCTTCAACACATCTTGAGATGAAAGATCACACAGCCACAGATCCAATTTTTCAAAGGCTCAACCACTTTATCATTCAAGGATGGCCATCAAAGCAATCTAGTTTACCTCAAGAACTGCAACCTTATTTCCCATACAGAGGTGAGATTTTGTCTGACAAAGGTATCATAATGAAAGGTCCAAAAGTAATTGTACCAAAATCCTTGTAACCTGAGTACATTATTGTAGAATAGCATGTGTGTGTTGTACCTTTAAGAAGCATTTCAAGGTCAGCACATGCATATAAATAACAAGCACGTGCTAGCTTTAGTGCCATTTTGACAGTGCAGCCAGAGAGTAAGCATGTATGAGTATAATAGCTAGTTTGTTTATAAGTTTATCTAAGTTAAAGTCATTAAGCCTCAGTCCTGATGTATTTATACATAATAAAGCTGCATGAACAGAACCCAAAAAAGCTTGAATATTTTATCCTGACTGGACGAGCGACATGATGTTAGAACTGGGATTCCAGAGACTGCTTTTCAGAGCTACGAGGTGCAGAGTCAACAATGAAGGTAAACTAAGATAATTGAGCACAAAAAGGGCCAGAAATGAACCAAAGGTAATGAAAACTTGCATGAATTATTTATTTTAAAAAAAAAAGATAAAATGGAGCATTACAAGGGCACAAACCACATTATTAACCAAGCGAGAGGCACAAAAGGTTTATTAATTAAACAAAATGTTTAAAATTAAGATATTTAATAAAACAATTATCAGAAAAGCACATAAGGCATTCAGAATTACCTCGGAATTGCAAAACAAGCTTGTTTAAAGCAAAACAGGCATGCTTAGAGTAAAACAAGCAAAGTATAATGAAAAGTATAACGGGCATGAAAAAAGGTTAAACGAGCAAAACTAATATAATAAGGGCAAAAAGGGTACATTAAGCTTAAATAAAACAAGGCAACTGCATGTTTTTTTTTGGCAAAGTACTGCATTTTGCCATAACTACTATTTTACATTGTGTTAAGGGCATAACTAGAAAGTGTGTAAAATGCTGACAATGTGTGCTTATTACTGTGCATTTATTCCAAAGAGTTTGTGTGCAAGGTGCAACTATTTCATGAAGTACAGTCAAGATACAATAAATTCAAAAAGTTTCTTGTGCTGGGTGTGTCTATTCACAAAGTGCCACCATTACAGAGTGTTTCTTGTACTATAAAGAGTTATTTAGCAAGGTAGAGCCATTTTGGAAAAGTTTCAGTGTGCTGTGTACTGTTTATTCGCAAAGTGCAGTTATTTGATATGTTTCTTACTCTGAGCTTCTTCTGCCCAGTTTATCCACACAGTGCAGTTATTTTGAAATGTTTCTTACACTGATGAGAGGTGATTTCTTACAGTACAGTAATTTCAAGAGTGTTCCAGAGCCCTAGGGTCTTATTTCACAAAGTTCAGTTATTCAGAGGCTTGTACTATTGGGTATAGTTACAAATACTGGCATAAATTTCTGGCATATGTACTTGTGTGTGTTTGTGCGCACTTGCAAAAGCCTTCACTGGTATGTGTTAATATGGCAGATGGATTTTGAAAACCATCACCACTTGTATTTGATCAGAATATTGCAGAAAATTGGAGGATATTTGAGCAAAAGCATGATATTTTTATACAAGCAGCTTATTCTGACAAAGATGCATGCAACAGGGCATTCATTTTGCTAAACCTAGCTGTGTTAGAAGCCATTGAAAGCGAGTGTTCATTTGTGTATGCACCAGCGGTATATGAGGGAGAAGATGAAAACCATCATATTGTTGTACAGGCTGAATCAAGGGAAGACCAGCGGTATATGAGGGAGAAGATGAAAACCATCATATTGTTGTACAGGCTGAATCAAGGTAAGACCCTGAGTGTTTGAAATGCAAGTTCAGGAAAAATGTGTAACGTCCAGACAAATATTACATTAAAGAAGCACTTGTTTTACACAAGAGATCAGAAACTAGGGGAAACTTTTGCAGCTTACATTACTGACCTGAGAAACAAAGTTAAAATGTGTCTGTTTGGTAACTTAAAGATAAGTCAATAAAGGACATGCTTGTGTGTGGTATTAATAGTGCTGCAGTGAAAAAGATTTTGCTTCATGACAGTGATTTAAAGCTGAACAAAGCTATTGACATTTGTCAAATACATGAAGTTACAGAAAGGCACACAAGTATGCTTGCAAGTGATAACAGCATGGTTTCAGCAAGCTCCAGAGCAAATATAGGCAGCATGCAACACATGGCTAGCAGAAACAGACCTAAGCATATGTTACTTGCTACCCTTGCAGGCTCCCCAGGTAAAACATGTAGTTTTCCAGCAAGTTTTAAGAAAAGGACATGGTCAGAGCAGTACAAGGGTGAGTCAGGAAAACCCAAATCCAGCTTTATTGTTAACTGTCACAATTGTGGTGCCAATCATGCATCTAAAAGAAAAAAATGCTTAGCATTTGGTCAGCAATGCCACATGTATAAAAAGTGGAACCATTTTCAGAAGTTTTGCAAATCAAATAAACCTCACACAGTTATAAAGAGGGGTCAATCAAAAAAGAAAGTTGATCATATAGAGTGCTGTAATTCTACTTTCTACAAAGATGGTGTATCAATAATTGGTGAAAAGGTTGACGCAGTAAGTTTGTTGGCAAAGAATGAAGTGTTTTATACTGTCCAGATCAATGGTAAATCCACCGAGCTTAAAGCAGATACTGGTTCAAAGTGTAATGTTATGTCAGCAGGCAAGTTTGGTAAGGTGAGAACTGGTGAACAACTCAATGTGGCTAGTTGTGTGAAACTTGTTGCTTATGGAGGTGAAGAAATTCAAACTGAAGGCTCAGTAGTGCTTTCGTGTTATTTGACTAGGAACTGTTACAGCTTACTATTCTATGTAAACAAAAAGACTGAGAACCAAAATCCAAACTAGATGGAGGTACAGAAACCCACAGAACAGTAGTCAAGAGACCAGAAACTCAATTTATTATAAAAACAGAGCAGTCAAGCGCTTTTGTCTTGCATCAAGACTTCTTCAGAACTGCTGAATCACATAAAATCAATACTTTAAATACTGAAACTAGTCAACATATGATTGAAACCAACCAATAGTAACATTAGCATTCAAATTGAAAATGCATAACAAAGAAACTTCCTAAAGTCAATATTAATAAACAAAATAGAATAATAAAAGTGAAGTAAAAGTAAAAAAACAACATAAACATAAACATATATCGCTCACCAAAATAGTACTTACTTAAGTACACCTTAACAAAAAGGAACTGATTTTGATTCTGAAGTGTGATGCTCTCGCCCCCCCCCAGACTCAGTTAATCATGTTCAGTCACCCCTATTTTAAAATTAAAAAGTCTTGAGGGGTGACCACTAGGGGTGCGCACAGTAAGCAACAGTGCATTTTCAATTTCTGAGTACTATTTTGGTGAGCAATATATCTTTATGTTTATGTTGTTTTTTTTTACTTTTACTTCATTTTTATTATTCTTTTTTGTTTATTAATATTGACTTTAGGAAGTTTCTTTGTTATGCATTTTCAAGTTTGAATGATAATGTTCTTATTGGTTGGTTTCAATCGCATGTTGACTAGTTTCAGTATTTAAAGTGTTGATTTTATGTGATTCAGCAGTTCTGAAGAAGTCTTGATGCAAGACAAAAGCACTTGACTGCTCTGTTTTTTACAATAAATTGAGTTTCTGGTTTCTGACTACTGGTCTGTGGGTTCCTGTACCTCCATCTGGTCTGGATACTATTCTATGTAGTCCAAAGACCTGTGCAGTCATTATTGGGTCTCAGAGACAGTTTGAGAATTAATTTACTTTCCTTTACCAAATAATCATATAAGCACATATCCTAGTTCCAATTTTACTGAAGCATTTTTCTCAGAGTATGCTTATGTTTTTGATGACAAGTTGGGCAAACTTCCAACTGTGTATTCCATGAAGTTAGACCCAGAGGTCAGTCCAGTGGTCAAACTGGCAAGAAAAGTTCCGATAGCTATGCAAGACAAAGTTAAAGCTCAATTGGATAAAATGGTGCAGCAAGGTGTGATATGTCCAGTCACAGAACCAACTGAATGGGTGTCGTCTACTGTAGCAGCCCACAAAAAAGGCGCAGATGAAATCAGAATATGTATTGACCCACGAGATTTGAACAAAGCATTAAAGAGACCGCATTATCCAATGCGTACAGTTGAGGAAGTCGCAGCCCTAATACCAAATCCCACTGTTTTTTTCTGTCTTGGATGCAAAAAGTTAATTTTGCAAGTAATGCTTGATCGCAAATCCTCATTACTGACTACTTTCGGTACCCCATTTGACAGATACAGATTCCTCAGGATACTATTTGGAATAAATTCTCCAAGTGAAGTCGTTCAGCATGCAATGGAGCAAATTTTTTTAGGTTATCCTTGTGCCATAATAGTAGATGATTTATTGGTTGGAAGCAATGGTGAAGCAGAGCATAACAGAAACCTTAAGAGAGTTCTAGACTGAGCATGTAAAGTGAACTTAAAGCTCAATCCTCTGAAGTGCAAATTCAGGCTACCAGAAGTTACAAATGTTGGTCATTTATTTATTAGCACTGGCTTGCGACCAGACCCGTCCAAGCAAGCAGCCATTTTTGAGATGCCAGCTCCAGATACTGTTCAAGCTCTACAATGTTTTCTTGGCATGGTCAACTATTTAGGCAAGTTTATACCACACTTCAGTGAGTTGACAGCATCTTTAAGAAAGCTGACGTGCAAACATGTTATATGGTCTTGGTTGGAACAGCACCAGAAAGCATTTGAAGGCCTTAAGCAGAAAATTGCCACCCCACCTACATTAAGATACTATGATGTTAATAAACCAATAACTCTTTCCTGTGATGGTTCAAAATTTGGTCTTGGCACAGTTATTCTTCAAGAGGGCAGACCAGTAGCCTATGCATCTAGATCTCTTAACCAAACTGAAATGCAATATGCTCAAATTGAGAAAGAACTTTTGGCTATAGTATTTACATGTTCAGTTTCATAATTATATCTATGGTTGAGCTATTTGATACTGATCACCAACCTCTATTTACTATTTTAAAGAAGCCTATGTATTCATCTCCAGTGAGATTACAAAGAATGATGCTCAAATTGCAAAAATACAACTTCAAAATGGTCTACACAAAAGGCAAGCTTCTTTATCTGGCTGATACCTTATCCAGATCGCCCAGAAATACAACAGAGCAGCTTTGTGAAGAGAATTTTGAATCTGATGTCATGGAAGTGCATAATTTTTCTACCATGCAACTTGATGAGCTGAGAGATCATAGAAGGACTGATCCAATTTTGCAAAAGCACAACCATTAATGCTAGATGGCCATCGAACCAATCTAGTGTACCACCTGAAGTGCAAACTTATTTCCCTTACAGAGATGAGATGCTGATGGAAGATGGCATTATTTTCAAAGGTCCTAAAATTGTTGTTCCTGCTTCCTTACAACATGAATATATCCAGATTTTGTATCGTGGTCATCCAGGTTCTGAATCTACCAAAAGAAAGGTGAGAGGACTAGTATTTTGGCATTCTCTAGTAAAATACATTGATAAAGTCTTTTCTTCTTGTTCAATATGCAATAGTACTAAAACACATTTGTAAAAAGAACCACTTCATCTAAGTCAAATTCCTGAACTACCTTGTTCAACAGTAGCCACTGATATACTCGAGTGGAACAATCAGCATTACTTAGTGTTGGTAGACTCTTATTCAAACTGGTTTGACATTGATTTACTACCTAATCTAACATCCACTGCTGTTATTACCAAGTTGAAATGTCATTTCTCAGTCCATGGTAGTCCACACAAAGTTATTAGGTAAATTGGGTACCATTGTCATTGTCAGTTGTTTAAGAAATTTACAAGAGAATGGGACTTTGTACATGTTACTAGTAGTCCAGAGCATCCACAGTCAAATGGACTAGCTGAACAGAGTGCTCTCTCAATATTTTGTGACACAGAAGAGTACAGAGTGCAAAGCAATTGCTGGAGAAATCAAAGTGTGATAATACTGATGTCTTTTTGAATTTACTTAATCTCAGAAACATACCCCATGACAATATACTTGGTTCACTTGCTCCTAGACTTCTATCTAGGCAAACCAGAACAACATTGTCTATAAGTTCCAGTTTGTTGAGGCGTAAAGCTAAAACCAACAGGACAATTAGACCTCAACTTTTCAAAAAGCATTCTTTCCAGAATTCCAGTTATGACAAATTGAGCAAATTTCTTCATCCATTGAAAGAAGGTGAGACAGTGAGGATACAAACGGTGAAAGGTTTTGACCGGATTGGTCAAGTAACAAGTATATGTACCGAGCCGAGATCTTACTTCGTAGAATCTGAGGGTGTGGAGTACAGGAGAAATCGCAAACATCTTCCTGTACCAGAATCGATACTGCAGCATTGTTCCTGTGATACAGACTCTAGATCTCAGAGCAATCCAGACAATGTTCCTGTTGCAGAACATGTCTTACCTTTCTACTTCCATTCCTGATGATGTTCCTGATGTCCCCAAAGTTGAACATTCAGCAGAGACAGTCCCAGTTGCTAGACCTAATTCCAATTTCTATGTCACATGATTTGGTTGTATTTCCTGACCTAGTGTGAAATACACAGCAACCTCACCATAATTGTTTACAGTATATGAATTTAGTTCTGTATAACTGCATGACAAAGAATTATTTTTATCAATTGTATGTCAACCAATGTCGTCAATATTGCATGACTCATTTCTCAAATAGGGAGGATGTAGAATAGTGTGTGTGTGTTGTACCTTTAAGAAGCATTTCAAGGTCAGAACATGCATATAAATAGCAGGCATGTGCTAGCTTCAGTGTCATTTTGAGAGTGCAGTCACTCAGAGTGAGCATGTATGAATGTAATAGCTAGTTTATTTATAAGTTTATCTAAGTTAAAGTCATTAAGTCACAATTCTGATCTGTTTATACATAATAAAGCTGCTTGAACAGAACCCACGAAGGCTCATTTATTTTATCCTGAATGGATGAGCTCAATTATTATCTTGCTTCGTGGTCTCCTAAGAACAGAAGCTACCAAAAGAAGGGCAAGAGAGAGAGTATCTTGGCCTTCTATGTCACAAAATATTGAGAGAGCACTTTTTTCTTGTTCAGTATGTAATGGTACTAAGCCTCATCAACAGAAAGAAAGACTTCAGCTTATCCAGATTCTGGAACGACTTTGGTCGACAGTAGCCACTGCTATCTTTGAGTAGAATGGTCAACATTATTTAGTGTTAGTAGGCGTTTACTTCAGTTGATTCAAGATTGACTTACTTCCTAACCTATCTAGTACTGTCATTACTAAGATAAAACATAATTTTCTGTTCATGGAAGTCCGCACAGAATTATTTCTGACAATGTCATACAGTTTACAAGCCAACTGTTCAAAAGATTTGCTGAAGAATGGGACTTGACTAATGTCACAAGTAGTCCAGAGTACCCCCAGTCAAATGGTTTGGCAAAACGTGCAGTTTAAAGTGCAAAACTGTTAATCTACTGCTCATACCATCTCTCCAGGAGTTAGGGAAATCTACCCCAGCAATGTTGTGCTTTCCATAAGCAATTAAAACCAGGAGAAGACATATTGTAAATCAAGTTATCCTTCTCAACTATAGCATCATCTGCTCTCTCGCAGCCTTATTCTACTTTTCTCTGCTTTTACTCTGATAGTAAATCTCACAGGAATCCTAAACTTAGGAATATCTTCTAAAATTTATTATTATATTGTAGAAAACAAATGTATCCTATCTATTAGTTAATATGTATGTCAAAGTCTCTTCTATGGAAATTGTATGTCAAAAGTCTGTCCTTAAAACTATGCTTTGTAAAAAATCATTCTCTTGGAGCTTTTCTCCCCGGGCCTCCACTGAAAATGGACTTGTAATCCAGTTGGACTCTCCCGGTCAACAAATGTAAAATAAATAAATAAACAAAACAGTTACTTGGGAACTCAACATGAGATAATACTGACGTTTTCCTGAATCTTAGAAATGTTCCTTGAGATAAACATCTCGGTTTACCTGTTCAGAGAATTCTGTCGAGACAAACCAGAACCACATTACCACTCAGTAGTCAATTGTTGGTTTCATATGTCAAGAACAACAGATCAGTGAAAGCCAATCTGTCGAAGAAACACCTATCCCAGAAGTCCTACTACAATAAGACCAGTAGACAGCTCAATCCATCATGAGAGGGAGAAGTAGTAAAGATGCAGTGACAGGAATATACTGAGAAAGTTAGCTTTATTGTCAAGGCATGCTCGTCTTTGCATATATCAGTGTCACAAACTGGCATTTAATGTACAATATACATGACACAGCTGCTCTTCTTTTTTAGATCCTGCGTCAACAATGATCCACCAAAAGCTCAAAATACATTTTTCACAACGTAAATATTGAATGAATTTCTTCAGTGTCTGTTCACTCACTGGTGACTTGTACCTATTGCTTTATTGACACAGTACTATATTTACCTTTATAAGTATGTACACATATACACATTTCTGTATATGTGAAAATTATACTAAGAAGTTGGTTACTAATTTTTCTTAAATTACTAGAGCTCCACTCTAGTCCTCTTTTGCAAATTCGTTTTACCAACCTACACTTCCTAGTCAACAAATAAAAACAAATAAATAGATATTACTTACAGAAGTGTTTTCTGATAGTATTCTGGTAAAATGCATTTGTCCATTATGTTACTCATAGCTTAAGGATAATAGCAGCTCCCAATACGTTAAGCTTAGTTGGTTCACCCTTTATTTGGGAGACACTGAGCATGGATGAGATTCTGGATGAATATATGCAATGCAGTCTGCTGCACTGGCATACTTTAAATGACTCCAAACTACTAAGAGGTGTCTACACATGGAAAACCTAATAGTATGAAAGAAGATATGAAACAAAGTGGGTCGTTTGAGGAGGGGAACTGTCTTCTGTTCCTTACAGATGTTACGTCAGTGACCATGATGATTTGCATATGGCATAATCAAATATGGGAAATGCAACCTAGATTTTTATAATCAGGTGATGATTGCGCAAATGGCACAGTGTGCACAACCTAGATTTTTTCAATCAGGTGATGTTTGGGCAAAAATGATACAGCATGTGCAACCTAGATTTTTTACAAGCAGCAGAACAGAGTGGAGTTTACATGTTCTGCACTAATCAGATTACATCACTGACTCTCCAGTGGCACAGTGGCATACCTCACATCTGTCCAGATTTTCGCCTCCTATTTTTGGTCTGTTCCTCATAAAATCTGTGGTTTTCTAACAAGTCACTGAAATGATCTGAGGATTGAAGTCGCTAAATAATGGCATAAATTTGAGTTTCTGACTTCATACCCTTCAGGAAAATGCATGCTAACACAAATCTTATTATTCTAGCAACTTTCTAAGTTCACAAGAGCAATATTTGAAATCTGTCCCTATTTTTGGGCCTATGTCCCCCCATCATGTGAAGCTTTTTCCAGATTTCATACATTAAGAGGTTGAGAGGTGTACACAGTGGAGTGGAATATTGAGAACTATTTCTATAATCTGCCAGTTAAATGACATTAATAAACATTTATAAATGTGTAATACAGTGGAACAGAATACAGAATATATAATGCATAGGATATAGCATGTTTTGCTACCAGCCATTTCACCAGAGACTGTTCAATCAAACAGAAACAGCACATTACAAAACACAAAATTATTAACAAAAGTTGTCCCCAGTGAGGGGTTTTACCCTGCCACATATGCAAACATATCATGCAGAGATCCCTTCTACCACATTAAGTATAATGCACTCCATCTTCGCTATATATAAGGGACAGGGGAACAGTGGCTTCAGATTCTTCCAGACTTGTCTCTGATGAACAGTCTTCAGAGATTCAGGCTGTAGATTGATTGGTTTCAGTGAACCTGGCCAGTGACATAATGCATTACAAATGAGTAGCATAGTGCAATATGATGCACCCCACTGGTAGAACAACCCCAGTGGCCTGGCAAGTTAATATGACCAGCTGGAACCAGGAAGGGTCTTCCTACAAGCTCCCTATCTGTTCCTACAAGAACCTACATCATTACTCACATATTCTCATTTTTTTATATTCTTTACTGACTAGGCACATGAATTATTTTAATCTGCTCTTTACAAAAGGATATAAATCATATCTCCTGATAATACACATACTTTCTTCTTCTTCCCTAAGTCTCTGCCTCTTGACTTCCTTGTTTTTCTTTATTCAAAAAAGGAAGTGGACATTTTACTTCTACAACGTTCTTATCTTGCTTTCCTTTTGTCTCTTTATTCACATAACAATCAACTCAGTCATCTCCAGTTTAGCACAGATGACTAAGGCTATGGTCTGTTAATACACATAACCTTATAATCCCATGTTCAGTTCCTTCAACATCCTTTTGCAAAACTGACTGAAACTCAACAATTCACTTACTGAAACAGTGCTCCTGAAAAGGAAAACGTGTGTCTACCGGCTTACTTAGCTAATAAATAACATTTAAAAAAATCTCCCAGGCACCTAATGTGAGTGGAGTGTATATGAAAAAATATATATGGAGCTCTGCTTACTGCTTGGTGTGATGGATTTGAAGTGTTCTTAAGACACTCAGTCTTGCTGGCTGGATTCTGCTAAAATTCAAAGTCTGGTTATATTTGCATTCACAGTCTGTTGCATACAGAAACTTGCAGAATATACACTGATGAGAGAATATACTTTGCAGCATCAACTTTAGAGAGCAGTAACAAATAACTTTTTATAATAAACCAAACGGAACCACGTTGCAGCTTAAAAGTACTGTTCCAACTTTACTTCTCATATAGTACAGATGATGTGAGAGATATAACATTTACCTTAGGACAAATGAGTCCCTACCATACCTCTAACATAACTGGATTTATACAGCTCTTTATATACAGTTTTAGTCCTCTTGGTATTCTATTTTGGAGAATTGCTTATCCTGTAGAAACAATACTAAGCTTCCTTGTTTAACAATGTCTTGTAAGAGACCAGCTTTTCTGACAGTGTGAATATCCTGTAACAGTGTCCTGTTGTTCATGCAAAAAAAAACATATTTTTGAGGAAACATATCCTGTTTTCCATGCAGAAAAACATATTTTTGAGAAAACACATTGTCAGAGATCAGCTTTTCTGACAGTGTGAACATCCTGTATTTTATTTGGATAAAAACATCTGTTCTTTTGCCATTTCCTGTTTTTAAGTCTGTAAGGGAAAAATGTCCATTCTTTAAAAGCAGATTTTGTATTTTTGCTCTTGCATACATCCTGTTTTTAAGTCTGTAAGGGAAAAATGTCCATTCAGCAGATTCCTTTTCCAAGCCATGGTCATTTAGTATGACTGCTGATCACATATTACTAAACTCTGTTTCTGCATTTAAGCAAACCTTTTCTTTCAGCATATTTACAACATAATTAATTTCAGACTAATATTAATAAAATCTAACAATTCCCTCTGTTTTTAAACATACTCAAAATATTTTATATAGAAAACACATTAAGAAACAAACCTTTAGTTTGATACAACAAATCAAAATGCAATTTTACATAGTTAATACAATGATATTAAAGTATTACTACCAAAACTTAATGTATTTAACAACTTTTTCTTTTGAAGACCATTCTGTGAAAATATTTTTTATCAGTTATGAGCTGTGTCTGCTTTAATGTTATTTTTTTTTAACTTGATCAATTTATTCTTTTGCAATCACAGAATTTAATTTATGACTTAGAACTGTTTCATTAACTCTTTGCAACTGTTGAATTAACTATAAGAGACAATAACTATGTGCTACTGCAAGCATTTATACACTGCTGAAAATATACAGTTTTAATGTCATTTTAACCATCACATTGTGTTCGTGTCTCTGAACTGCTCATTAACATCTTGGTAAAATACTGAACTGGGCTTAGATAATAAATATTTGAAAGCAATTATTTTACTGGGGTAAAACCAGTGATATTACAACTTGACAAATTACTTTTGAACTTATTACAATGTATCCTGTACAGTATGTATTTACACAGACTATTTGCTATTTATGCATTTTAATCTAGTAGGTACCCTGGACCCATTGTTTTCTTTAAATATGTTTTTTTCGCACATATTCATTACTAGACATTAATTTCATTTGTACTGAATTTTTCTGCATTTGTACATACAAAGACTATCATTTGTACTGAAATTTTCTACATTTGTACATACAAAGACTATAAAGTACATTTAGTCTAATCTTACAAATTTAATAACATTAATATTAAGCAAAATCTTGGAAAATGTTTGTCTCTTTAGAAATATCTAGTGGAACTGATACCAAATCCATATGTCCTGTTATTTTAAACTACATACTCAACAATTATTAAAAATATTCATGCTTTTTATACCAACATTGTTTTGCCAAAAACATATTGAAATAGTGACCATTCTTGCTATTAGAAACATTTATGCATTTTGCATATCTTTATTCTGTCTTGTATAGCTTTATCAATTTTAAGCCATCTCTTGTTTTTTAAACTATCTCTTGTATAGCTTTACAGTTTAACAGGTTGTAAATACAATTTAATACTAAACAATACAATAATAACCATTATGATAGCTATTAACAACTTGTAAAATATCTTATCCTGTCAGGTTTAATCCAGTTTACCAGTATTTCTAATACACTAATACCTGTTTTTTCCTCTCCCTAAAAGAGTATTGTCAAGAAGGAATGAGATATTTTTTCCTGTAGCTTTATTTTAGACCCTTGTTGTTTATTTTTTCTGTAGCTTTATTTCAGACCCTTGTTGTTTATTTTTTCTGTAGCTTTATTTCAGACCCTTGTTGTTTATTTTTTCTGTAGCTTTATTTCCGACCCTTGTTGTTTATTTTTTCTGTAGCTTTATTTCAGATCCTTGTGCAGTACTGCTTATACAGTCAGTGTAAAACTGAGAAAGTGCCCTTCCCCCTTATACAGTCAGTGTAAAACTGAGAAAGTACCCCTCCCCCTGTAGTACTGCAGCACTGTTTACCTACCCTATGCTGTGAGAATAGAATGTATGTCAGCCCAACACTTTGGTTATACATTTATTTTATTAGGTTACTAAATAAAGCTTTCACTGTATATTACCTCTAGTAGGTATTTGCACCCTCCTGCACAATTGATTTGAACTGTATATATACTATAGCCCATTTGCTGGCTGTACTTGATGCAACTGAGGTTTTTTTTGTCCTCTTAACATTTACTTGCAAACAGATTATCAGTGACATATATGCACAATTGTGGCATTTTATTACAATTACCAAATAGTGTTGCCTGTAAACATTTTAACAATTATGTTTTAATAACGATGCTTTAGAAAAACTCAAGCTACTTATCTGGCAATCAGTCTTGTTGTTTATCTTATCTTTCCAGCATTTCCTGTAACTATTCATTCAGTCTAGGAAGGTCTGAGCTCACATTTCATACTCTGTAAACTATAGTTAATTCTTTTGGCATTTTTCCTTTAATGTGATTGTGATTTGCATAACTATGCATTTATACAACATAAATAGACATTATTTTACAATTATCTTACATGGATTTCAGTATTTTTTATTTATTTAACTATTGAACTGTCCTGCCATTAATTTTGCAAAAACTGTTTGACTAATACCATCTGTGATTTTATTTATTTTTAAAATTCAGAACTTTAACTGTTTGGTGTTACTATACAATTATAACATATGTTTATTTATATTTGCTGTTGTCTGCCTTTTGCTTTTGTGCATTGTAAACAAATGTACTCTAGATGAAAAGAACACACATGGATGTCTGTCTTGTATCTGTATATCTTTATACAAGTATGCCAGTCTTGTGACTTTAAATCTGTATTCTTGTTAACTATTTTTATTTAATTTTATACACTAGAACAGTTTTGTTTACCTTTTGACTGTGCTAAGAATGGCATTCATATGCTTTACTTTACTGTAGTACTGATAGATGTCTTGCTTTAACTGAATGAAAGTAAAACATTTAAGAATGATTTGTCCAGACATCAGATCCTACCATCCTACCATGTATGTTTAACCATTTTCAAAACATAAACATATTATAAAATATATTTCTTTTGCACAGATTAACTGTGTATGCAGGAAGTTCCCAGTCTCTGTCAGTTCAGCTAATTTATTTCCTTTATCCTGCAACTTCTGTTGAATTTCCAGTAATGTTGCATGGTCTTTCTGACATTCTTTAGTAAGCTGTTCTGCTGAATTTGAAACTCCTATGCACTTTTGAAAAGATGTATGTATAACTTGTCAGATTAACTGTGTATGCAGGAAGTTCCCAGTCTCTGTCAGTTCAGCTAATTTATTTCCTTTATCCTGCAACTTCTGTTGAATTTCCAGTAATGTTGCATGGTCTTTCTGACATTCTTTAGTAAGCTGTTCTGCTGAATTTGAAACTCCTATGCACTTTTGAAAAGATGTATGTATAACTTGTCTTAGCTTCCTGAACTCATTATGTCTGTCTTTTAGAAGTTTACTGCATTCCTTTGTAACAAAATGTACTAGGGGTTCTATCAGTAACTGATTTGACTCACATGTGGTGACAGGACATAACTGTTCAATATCAGAATGTAGTGGAAACACTTTACCCTTAGTTAATTCTTTATCATGAACAGATCTGTCTTTACAGTCTAATTTTTTTAGCAATATGATGCAATATTATTTTATGGCATAATACACAAAATGCAGTTTTTGTTGAAGCACACACTAAACATTTGTCATTTTTCACATGGTTTTCTTTGAGATACCAGTCAAATATTGTAATACATTTGCATAATGCCTTACTATCAACCTGCCCTAATAAGGTTTTACATTTACTAATGTGCTGTGTATACCAACATAGCAATTTACTAAAGTTTGGTTTACTCCTGCATGAATTATAAATAATATCCATACTATCTAATATACAAACTGTCTAAGAATATACAAACTATATATGAATGTACAAACTTTCTTAAGAATATACAAACTCTCTTAAGAATATACAAACTGTTAACATCATCCACACTAAATATGTGACACAGAAAAAAATCTTACCAGTTAGCAAGAAAACAGGTGATCAGGCTGCTGTTGCTGATGGCTAGAAATTTTTCAGAGTCACTTGAGAAGCTGGTGAAGCACAACAGGCAGCGGACTACTGTGCTAGTGGACATTCACCTTTTCTTGAAGAATTTATGGCACTGCGACTTTCTTGAACTAGTCTCACTCCAGATTGTAGACGTCTAAAAAACTTTACTACTGCAAGCTGCATAAACTGGAATACTTCTGTTTAGGATTTACACATACGTACAAATGTTAGTTACTGCAATTTGACTGAAGTGACCCTCTGCAGGGCTTAGCATCACTCCTCCTGTGTTTGAATTGCAGATTGTAGGTTCAAATGCAGTCTAGCTTGCCATTGAAAAAATTAGATGGCTCTGCTTACTGCTTGGTGTGATGGATTTGAAGTGTTCTTAAGACACTCAGTCTTGCTGGCTGGATTCTGCTAAAATTCAAAGTCTGGTTATATGTGCATTCACAGTCTGTTGCATACAGAAACTTGCAGAATATACACTGATGAGAGAATATACTTTGCAGCATCAACTTTAGAGAGCAATAACAAATAACTTTTATAATAAACCAAACGGAACCACGTTGCAGCTTAAAAGTACTGTTCCAACTTTACTTCTCATATAGTACAGATGATGTGAGAGATATAACATTTACCTTAGGACAAATGAGTCCCTACCGTACCTCTAACATAACTGGATTTATACAGCTCTTTATATACAGTTTTAGTCCTCTTGGTATTCTATTTTGGAGAATTGCTTATCCTGTAGAAACAATACTAAGCTTCCTTGTTTAACAATGTCTTGTAAGAGACCAGCTTTTCTGACAGTGTGAATATCCTGTAACAGTGTCCTGTTGTTCATGCAAAAAAACATATTTTTGAGGAAACATATCCTGTTTTCCATGCAGAAAAACATATTTGAGAAAACACATTGTCAGAGATCAGCTTTTCTGACAGTGTGATCATCCTGTATTTTATTTGGGTAAAAACATCTGTTCTTTTGCCATTTCCTGTTTTTAAGTCTGTAAGGGAAAAATGTCCATTCTTTAAAAGCAGATTTTGTATTTTTGCTCTTGCATACATCCTGTTTTTAAGTCTGTAAGGGAAAAATGTCCATTCAGCAGATTCCTTTTCCAAGCCATGGTCATTTAGTATGACTGCTGATCACATATTACTAAACTCTGTTTCTGCATTTAAGCAAGCCTTTTCTTTCAGCATATTTACAACATAATTAATTTCGGACTAATATTAATAAAATCTAACAGTATATACTGTAGCTCAATCCTTACTAGGTTATGCAGTAACCAGATGAAGTAGTGACATCCAGGTCTGACTGAATATTGCATAGGAGACTAGTACATTACTGTGATGGCCGTGGTGGTGCTACAGTTAGCGTTGTCACCTCACAGCAAGAGGTTCTACTGTTCGATTCTTGACTGGAGTGCCTTCTGAGTGGAGTCTGCATATCCTCCCCATAGTCAAGTGACATTAAAGACATGCAGGTAGGTGCATGCATGAATGGGTGTGCCTTCCTTGAAGGTTGGGTGTCGGGCTGGCACCTTGGCACAAAAAAAATCCACTGCCAATCATTAGCAGATTAGAGGTCCGCTGTGGTGACCCCTAACCAGGAAAAGCCAAAAGACATTACTAGACTAGTACATTACTGTGCTAGAAAACAAGACCTAACTCTGCAGCACCCTAAGGTGTATTCACCTATACTGTGCCATCCTTAAAACGTAATAGAACATATAGCTCAGGCCAGCATTATGGTATAACATTATAGAGAGCAGCAAACTGGTGTGATCCTAGATATAGTACAGCCATTTTCTTAGAGGAAATTGTGTCGCTGGGAATTGCTGTCATTATGTAGCTGGAGGAAAGAGGGGTGAACATTGCACCTCTAAGTGGTTCTCATGCTCTTTCTGCACTATAGCCTGTACATAACTCTCAACTGTCCAGATTTTCATGGAATTCCCAGATTTTTCTCTCATATTTTTGGTTTATTCCTCATACAGCTTGTGGTTTTCGCAAAAATCATGAAGGACCAAAGTCACTAAATAATGACATACATTTGAGTTTAAGACTTCATATCCTACATAAAATGAATGCTAATAAAGCCTATTACACCAGCAACTAAGTTTATAAGAGCAATATTTAAAATCTGTCCCTATTTTGGGGCACTTGTCCCCCTAGTACTTAGGCTTTGTTCAGATTTCTTGCTCCAAGATGTTGCGAGATATGAACTTATATCTATTTATCTTACTGTTGCTGGTGTTGACATGTTTGTCAAATATGTTTGTCATGCTTACCTGGCAGGATAAAGATTATAGTATAATGAGCTGTATAATTAGATCAGTCCTGAAATCGCTCATGTATGCTGTGGTAAGGAATAACAAGGTGGAGTGAGTCAGTACAGTGCTAAATGCACTCTCCCCAAAACATGACTGTTTATAGTTAAAGCAGATGGAGCTGGGGACTGAGGAGAAATGTGTGCTCATGGTTTGAATAGATAGATTACAAAAAAGGGTCAATGAAAGTATAGAGGCTTCAGCTTTAGATATGAGCAATTTATCTAGAACCCAAATGATGCAGGAGAGAAGCTTCACCCTGAATACGAGCAGTTGTCTTATAATGTATATGTGGAGAGGAAGATGTGCATGTCTCAGCAGTTTAGTTTTATTAGAGCTGAAGTCATGAATACAGTAGGAAGAGGGTTTTATCCTTCATATCAGCAGTTTAGTCTGGAAACAGATGGAACTGGGGGTAGATGGTCTATATATATATTAAAGTCCACTTAGAGAAATGATGAAGTCAAACCCAATGAAAGGAAGTTTGAGCTACACCTGAATACCTGAATTAGAATGCATATATGGACAGAAGAAGGAGATCTATGTTTGGCATGAGCAGGTAATTAAGATATTGTTTCTAATCTTTTTGTTCCCCGTATGCATTTCATCCATCAGCTCCCATCTTTCCAGTTTCCTGATCCATTTGTTCTTTGTGTTGCACTGATTGCTACATTTAGGTTGCAAGAGGCAGTTGGTGAACTGTCATCACATAGGCTACCATAGTGGTGTTTCACACAGGTCTAACTCCCTGCCTCTTATAGTCCAATGTGTATCATCTTAAGAAGGGCCACTAATGCTGACAAGTGGCACTCCCTTCCTTGTACACATGTGCTGAAATGGCATCACATAAGCATTGCTTGGTGAATCAATGCACACATCAAGGTTTGACAGTTTTTTGCACTTCTGCTACAAGTCAGACGAGTAGGAGGTGATCAGACAGTCTCCGTTAACTGAGATTGTTAAGTAGGCATTGGTCACTTCCTCCCACTTACCCCCGGCAACTCTTAAAGTACAAAGGCAACTGCTCAATCCCAGATAAACTGAGTCACAAAATGTTATTCCTTTATGCCATACAGGCAGCTCATAAAAATGGATTACTGGGATGGGTAGGAGGTTACTCTTGACAACTGCATTTTAAATTTAGAAATAGGACCAAGATAAGAGAAGAGCTACTCAGCTACCTTACACATAACAATGAACAAGGTTAGAACTTGGGACCAGGTCATGAGGTATTGCATATTCCAAATACAAAGACTCAGATGAGGATATTGAAGATATGCTACTTGAGACAGAGACATCATTTAAAACTACAATTGGGTGAAGGTGGACAGTGCCACTGCCACAAATGTACTGAGAGGTCTCAGTGAGTGGGAGAAGGGAAAGGCTGCTCACAGTACCTATACTGTTACAGGCAACATGAAAGTAAGGTGAGATGAAGACAGTACAAGTTTAATGAGAAGGACAGTTTAGGGTTTTAGTATACTTTGAGGGACATGACAACCAAGGGGGGGGGGGGGGGGACAAGAAATGGCTCATTCTATTGCACAACTTAAAGGTACATAGCGGTTGTGGAGAGAAGAAGATAGGGAGCTGAAATAAGTGACTCATGGAGGGGGAACAGTCTTCTAAACCAGACAAGATCACTGTCTAATTTGAAAGAGTGTGTGTTGAGATGGTTCAGGGGGTGTCTAAGGTGCCAGCAGTAGTTTACAATACTACAAAGAAGGAGATGGGAGAGGGTCCACCCTATAAATGAACAGTTACTTACAACAGTACAAATGGCAGATGGGAGGTGGGTCCACCCTATAAATGAACAAGTTACTTACAACAGTACAAATGGCAGATGGAAGGTGGGTCCAGTCTATAAATGAACAGTTACTTACAACAGTACAAATGGCAGATGGGAGGTGGGTCCACCCTATAAATGAACAGTTACTTACGACAGTACAAATGGAAGATGGGAGGTGGGCCCCCCCATAGAAATGAACCATTACTTAGAGTATTATAAAGAGGGGGCAGGAGGGGTCAACCCTAGAAAAAAACAGCTACTTTCAATATTACAAAGGGGATATTCAAAGAGGAACAACCTAGAAATTGAAAGCAATGTTGGGGAAAGGTGATCACAGTGACTGACCGGTGCTCTCGGGGCGGCAGAGTTTCATGGAGGATCATGTGCCCCTGTGTGGCCCTGCAGCACAGTCACTGGCTGCATTGTTACATACCTTTTGTTTTGTTATGAATGGGAAAGCTGCATGATTATTACTGCGTTTCTGATCATAAGCAGCTTGTTATGTGTGTAAAACATGAATGTCAAGAAATTCTCCTCAAGAGCAGAGATATGAATCTTGACATCCATGTTGAGGGTGCATAACAAGTAGCTATGAATGGAGAAACCCAATAACTCTTTGTAGTACATGCAAGTGCAAAGAACTTCAGTCATTCTGATGTTCTGCTACTTACAGACAAAATAAGTGCATAGTGAAGTGTTTTGGAGTTTTGAAAGCTATAAAACAATTAACAGTGCCACACAGACAGAGGCCAGAAGCTATGTGTACCTGTAATGGACTAGCAACTTTAAAAACTGTCCTCAGTTTTTGTGTGTCAGCATGAACTGTTTTACAGATTTTAAAACTTATTTCCCAACATTTTTCAGTGATAGACACTGAGTGATCTAGCACAAGACAAACAACTCTGATAGGTAAAAACAACAAAAACATTATTATACAGCTCTCTGAGGTGCATAACAAGGTTATCCTTTTCCTGCTTTCGCTGTGTAAGCAATACCCTTAATTATATTTGTCTGTACAACAACTGTCTTGCAAAGAGCAGCTGTAGGTATTACATAAGAGGATTGGGATAAAATTGTATTGCTGATGAAAGATAAAATACTACCCCTCAAAAACAAATTAATATGCAATTATTTTCATAGCATTCATTCTCTATACATTTTTACTTTACAAGAACCATAGTGATTAAAGAGCTGCACATTAGCAGAATTTTAGATGCTGCAGTAAATGTTTCCTTGGAGTCAGAGAAGGTGCAAAACCAATTCTAAAATAATTACAGGAACTGTCAAGTTAGCTAGCTCACATTATGAACTTTATGTTGCCAAATCCCTGTGTAGATGTTATTTAGAGGGTCCCAGAAATCAGGTTAACTTGCACATGAGCTGTATAGAAAATCAGTATGAGCATGTCATTGATTGATGGGCTGTTTGAAAGAAAATCAACCAGAAAAGATGAAGAGAAAGCACTGGTAGGGAAAGATCCTGCAGCTGTTCAGCAAAAAGCAATTCAAACTTCAGCTTTGGTACAAGAGATGGCTGCCAGTAATTTAGAGGAAAAAAAAACAAATATACTCAGAGGTGATTAAAATAAATTAAACACTGAAGGAATAGATCAACTCAAATATATAAAGACTGAAAACATAGAAGAAACGCTAACTAGCTATTCAGATGAACTTTTAAAAATATAAAAAATAAGAGGCTAAAATGAAGAAAAGGCTAGCTGAGTATGAGCCTTCTTAAAAAGAGCTGTTTCAAAAAAAATGTTAAGAGTTAGAAGACAGAGCATATATTGAAAATCTGATATGTTCTGCTATATACCAGAGAAACTGGAAGAAACATACTGTATTAATTGTATGAAAGCACAAATAAGCAATTGAACTAGAGTTCCACAGTAAGATTTTTTTCTTGAAAGTACACATCAAGTTTATGCTCCAAACCTGGCCATAAGAATCAGCCAAATCCTTTGCTCATTATTAATAATATAACCTATATTAGTAAAGATGCAATCATACCAATAGAAAGAGTTGATCCTGAGAAAACTGTGACAGAAAAGAAAAACATACAAAAATGCACACAGCAGAGTGATTGTGGAAAATGATCGTCCACTATACTGCAGACAGAAGAAAAGCAAATTTATCCCAGCAATCAGGGAATGCCAAGAGACATGTGTGGGATTCAAGCTGCTGTATCCAGTTGTTTTCAGAATATTTTTCCTGGAGGATCAAATCATTTTTTGAATGCAGAACTGGCTAAGAAGGAAATAGAAAAGTTTATCCAACAAAAAGTGATCCAGCAAGTAGAAAGGGATTCTACTTCTCATTTTTCTGACAGTAAAGTTGATAGACAGACTTTGCTACTGAAACGTGTTCCATTGTTCCAAAGGAAATATTTGAGACAGAAAAAAAAAAACATAAAAATTGACTAAAAGAATCAGGAGTACCATGGACTTGAACCAGAGCCCAGTGTTGTCAAATGAAGATGATCATGAAGAACACCAACAACACTGAAATTAGTGAATAAATGGGAGACGATAAAACATCAATCACATTTGCAAAAATTTGGCTTTGCAAGATGTAGTGGCTGAGAAAGACTGGAGTTTTGTTGACTTTCTTAAACTCATGGGTAGATTATAAAGCAGGAAGAACTAATTTGTAAATTCTGGAAAACAATGTAACAAATACTTTGAAGAGACTCCTAAGCTTCAATATCCCTTCCATGTGCCATCTACAAAGAACATAGGAAGTTGCATTAAGTGATCTTAAGTAATTGAATACAATCAGGCAATGTAATCCATACCAGAAATTGAATGCAAGGTGCTACAACCTACATTTACTGTTTTAATTGTATGCCTACAATATATGAACCAAGATACTCCATCTTTGTAATTAAAAAAGGGGAAGTAATCTCACATTTCAGCCACCTACGTTTAGTTAATGGCCTGAATATGAAATGGCAAGTTAACTTAAGAGAGGAATTTACAACCACAAGCATGCATGCTACTCCTAAAAGCAGTGTTTATTTAACAAGTGCTGTGGTACCCAAGGATCCTGTATAAAGCTGCAAGGTGGTTGTAACAGACCCACCCCTCTTATAGCTCATGTATCCTGAAAAGCTGTTTATCAGGAGTTTGATACTGTGGTCATACCAGGGTGGTCTTCAAGGGATTGGTGGGGGGGTGCAGATTTGCTAAATGAAAACTGCTCCTCCACATCTCTGACTGCCACCCCTATACGTAAGTACAAACGTCTATGTCAGGTCCAACAAATCGAGTGACTCTCTTTTAATCTTTTAGTCAGTTAAACTGGAGAAGAAAATACAGTGGCAGTGCCAGCAGCTGTTAACTGAACCTAACAATTTTGCATTCCTTCATATTTCTCAGAGATTGTTTCTATTTTACAGGTTCACCTGGCTCTGCCCTGCTCCAGTCAGCCTCAGTATGCTTGGCATCACTCCTCTATCCTACACTACCTCCAATTCTCACCTACCTCTTCTCCAGACTTATACTTCCCTTCTGTCCAGTGTAGTAATCACACAACATGCTGCTCTATAACTCATTAGTCAGAAAACTTTGCATGCTACTAATTTTTCCTATTACACACCAATAAAATCTTTTAAATGATCCAATGATTGCAACCAGCTGGCATCCAGCAAACCCGCACAAACAAGCCCACTCACAAGACCTCTACAGGATGAGTATTATTACCATGAATCTACACCTATTATCACCAAACCAGATATTAACCCTACCACCAGCTACACATTCTAGGCACAAATTATAATCTCCCTCCACAACCTACTCCTGCTCCATCTACTACAAGCATTCCATCTATTGCACAAGTATGAATTCTACCTCTCCTCATACTAGCTCAATTCACCTCCTACCATATCTCTCTGAGACCTCTTCCTACTAACTCTATGCACCAATTCTCTGCATATTTTATCACTACTCTCCATCTACACACCATTGTTCCTAATGTTTACAAAATCGACCTCCTGACTTTTCATTACCCCAGATATCTCTCACATAACACTTCCTAAAATACCTTCCTGTGGATCATGCCATTGAAACTTCTAACTATTAGAGGTGATAGTGGATGATTATCTTACATTTGACCCGCATATACAAAATTGCATAAGAAAAACTCAACAAAAAATAAGGATGCTTTACAGATCGAAAAGCTTTCTCACCAACTCAACTAAAACTATACTTATCACTACTTATCTCTTCTCTGATCTTCTTTATGGTGCTCTCATCCTTACTAACCTCCAGGATTCACAAAAAAAAAATAAAACTTAAGCAATGTTGTAACAAAGCTGCTTAATTTGCAGCACATACCCTTTTCAGAATGCCACACTGTATAGCACTGAAAAGCCTTAACTGGTTAGAAGTGCCTCATCAACTAACATATACACAGCCTCTTACCACCTATAAAATTATCCAGAATCCATCTGCCACACTAAAAAGCATTCTACACAACTGTGTTCCTAGTTGGTCTTTGTGATCCAGTGACCAAAAACTCCTGTCTGTTTACAAATCTAGCAAATCTACTGGGCATTGTCTGCACTTGTACAAGGCTGATAAGGCCTATAAGCCCTTACCTGTATCCATCAGGTCAACACCCTACCTCCCAGATCTTTCAAAACCACTCTGAAAGACTTCCTAGCTAAAATCTGGCTATGTTCTTATTCAAACCCAGGATACACTACATCCCTAAATGTGATCACGTACCTTTTCATTCTTTATACCTCCTTAATCTCCCTTCTTCACTTACTTCCTTACTGCTATCAAATTCTCTACCCTGACTTTATCGTTAAATATACCATAAGCCTGTTTTTTCCTCACTTCATATTGCAATTCCTATTAGACTAATTTACCTTTAATTTATCTAAAAACTGTCTATAGTTTCTCTAAATATGAAATTATTGTCATATACCTTTTATCAATTCTTAACCAATGTTTTAATATTGTGTCTAATTTGTTGTAATTATTCAAACTGCAGATGTTTTTGTTTTATGTTTGAAGATTGTAAAATTATTGTTCTTAAAATGTTTTATAATAATTTGGAGCATTTCCCCCCAGGCATCTGCTGAAAATGAGCGTCTACCCAGTTCAACTCTCCTGTAATCAAATTTCAATAAATAAAATAAATAAATAACAACATATATATATATATATATATATATATATATATATATATATATATATATATATATATATATATATATATATATATATATATATATATATGTAAGCACCTTTAACCAACATGTTACAATGGACAGGAAACAAGTGAAAAGCAATCCAGCCCCCTGGCTAAACCTCTCAGCAAAGCAGAACAGCTCACATGGAAAAGAGATAGAGCCAGAAAATGTGTGGCAACAAGCAAATCATTAGCTATCAAAATTACAGGTTTCTAAACAAATGTAAAATAAATAAAAATAAATAAAATCTTTGTAGTCAAGTAAAGCCTTCATTAACAAAGGCAAAAAATTGCTGTCAAGTTACAAAACAACCACTTAACCAAAAACTTAACAATTCTGAGCAGTCATCAGTAATCTTTTAAAACTAGGTAAAACTTCCTAGCTTTCCCCTTGTTAATATTTATCAATAGATCTACGATGAAGTCTGACATATCCTCCAACTAGAAACACACATCCTACCTCTATATAAAAGCAGCAAATCAACTGAACTCAGTAATTATAGGTCCATAGCCATATTCTCTCCTCTATCCAAACCTCTTGAAGGATATACACACTTACAAGTACTTCAGTACCTCCTTGACAATAACTTGCCCTCCCCTACTCAATATAGAGTCCACTCTCATGATAGTACTAATACTGCTATATTAGCCCTCCTAGATAGAACCTACCAAAATCGTAATGACAGAAAGCTCATCTGAGCAACATTCCTAAATGCATTCAATATAGTCTGGCAGATAAAACCCCTCCATGAGCTTACAGAATTTAATTTTTCTGATGAAACCATAATGTGGTTTGAAAACTGCCTAACAGAACAAATTCATTGTGTCAAGGTGCAAAATACCTATTAAACCTTCCTTCCAATGAAGACAGGCATTGCACAAGGGTCAATAATTGGATCCCCTACTATTTATTGTTTTCATAAATAAACTATGAAATGCCTGAGGATCATCTTCACTTATCCAGCATGTAGACAGTTCTACCCTTACAAGCTCATCCCCCTCCCTGAACAGCAGCATAATGCACAAAAGTCCTACTCATTGGATCAGTGGTTCAGTGGTTCAATTAATAAATTAAAAAAACTGAAGGCTTACTGGCCATTTTAAAGTTGGCGTAGTAGACATCACTGGAGAATATAGAATTTAAAAAAAACAAATATCTAATGCCTGTTTAAATGCTGATAAATCGTTTGCAATCTTGCATGTCTAGGTAATGAATATCACATCTTTCCTGCCCTAATATGAAATAAAGATCCCTTTTACTTCAAACTGAAAATAGGAATTATTTCATCTAAATTTTTATTCTTTGTACCAATACTATGATCAATAAAATCGATATCTAAAATGGCGCTGAACAATTTGTCTTTAAGACATCTATTTATCATAATTATGTCACCTTTTAGAAACTGGTAAGTCAAAGAATGCAAAAACAAATATACTAGCCTTTATTTTTAAGATAAGTTTTGACAGCTATCTATCTCTCTGGTAAAGGTTTACTGAATCCATTCCATCTTCTTCAGTTGCAAACCATTTAATGCACATAAAGGCCTCTCGTACTTAATAACAGGTCTTATACTTGTTAAATAGATTTTTATTAATACTCGACTATCTCTGCTTGAGAAACATCGATGGACATTCCTCATAAGACCATAACATTTCCTAATAATATTTGTTACATTAACTTCAAAGTTAAGAATTGTGTCTATTATGATACTTAGATCTCTCATTACCTCAGAAGAACACCACCTATCAGCTACCTAAAATAAGAATATAATATGATAATTTATTTATTTTTTTTTGTAAGGGTATACGTATGTACATGTATTAAAGTATACTCAAATGATCAACTAGAGATGGACCCCATTTTTCTTGTTGTATTGGAGCTTTTCTCTCCGGGCTTCCGCTGAAAATGGGCTCACACCCAGATGGACTATCCCAGTCAACAAATGTAAAATAAATAAATAAATAAAATAAACATAAATCTGATTATCCAAGGCATAAGAATATTGATTATTATTATAATACCCATAATGTAAAACTGTACATTTACCATTGTTAAATCTCATATATTTGGTTGTTATCCATTCATATAGATTATCCAAGATTGCAACAGTTAACAATCGCTAGTACTAGTTACTGCCTGTCATATCTAAATATCATCGTCAAACTTACTTAAACAGAGTTAGATTTTGGACATTCTGACATCAGTAGACCAAATAATAGTATCCCCAAGACTGAACCCTGAGAGATTCCCCTGGCCATCAAGCTATACTTGGAGTAGGAATTTTTAATTCTCAATCTGTCAAGTTGCAGCCAGTAGCCATTTAGATATCCATTTAGCTACATAGCCAGAGTTAGCAGTTCTCATCAAAGTCCTTATAACTTTTTCATGGGGGATGGAATTAAAAGCTTTGGCCGGATACAAAATACAACATCAATGGCTAGTGAGTTATCCAATGAGCTACTAATCTACTCACAAAAACATATTAAATTTGTGACACATGATCTCCCTGAAAGGAATCCATGTCGATATGTATCAGAGCTAAAGTCCAGAATTTGCTTACAGGAAAGCCACAGTGTCCTGTCAAAGCACTTACCCAATATGTAAGTCAAACTAATAGGTCATTGTTCTCTACCATATATCCTGGTTTACTTTTCAAAATAGCTTCCTTGCACAGTTCAGGAACAAAAGCTTCCTTGAGTGATTTTTGGAACAAATAAGTTAAATGTGGATTCAACTTTTCATATATTCTTTTTATACTATATACATTAAGACTATCAGTTTCCACTTTTGAATTTTGATTTATTTTAGATAAGGCTTGCTTTACCATTTCCTCATTCATATCGGGACAATTACATCAAACTAGTACAGGTAAATCATTTCCCAAGAGCCATTGGGAGTAATTACTAAACAAACCAGCTGCAAATAAGTTCACTAATACATTTGGGTCAGTTATTGTTTGAGACCCATCTTTCAACGCTATACTGGAAGAATCATCTAGACTATAACGTCATAAATGTTTAAATAAATCTTCTTTATTATCCTTCAGATTAGCTGTTAAATATACTTCATAATTAGATCTTACTCTTAATAGTCATTTGGTACATTTTTCTGAATTTGTTGTCATTGCTCCTATTTGAAACCAAAGAAGAATTGTTATATCTTTTCCACAAACTTATCTTTTTCCTTCTTAGTTTAGATAGCTTTAAACTCCAACAGGGATGTCTATCACCCTTATAGGGTGTTTGCGCTCCACCTAGGATATGATAGTCTATCAAACTATTAACAAAATTGTAAAAAAAAACACAGTTCTCACATATATGTTTATTTTCAAAACTAGCAAGTCCCAAGTTTCAATAGCCTCCTTAACTGACTCAAGTCCAATTGATGGCATTCTTCCATTATTTCATAATGCTTAACCAACTTAGGATGTGTGAAAACAACCTTAAGGCTTACACTTTTTTGGTTTTCTTCTTCCATCAAATACTGGTTGTATCAATCAGACTTAATGCTAATGGATAAAAAGTAATGCTCTTCCTGCCAAAATCTACTTAAACAGCCTCTAAATATTTTACTATATCATCTTCTCAGAATGTAACACTTGAAATAGTTACACGCATTAAACTCCTAGGAGTTTGCAAAGATGGTGACCTTAATTTTGATCTCCATTAAAAAAAATATTAAAAAATAATAAAATATTAGGCACTGGTTCTCTATAGAGCCAAATGATATCTCACATAAGAAGGCTACAAAACCACCACCTCTGTGTATCTGTTGCCCAACATATTTATGATATATTGATCAAACTTCATTCCAGACAACCAACCAAATTGAGACAGTGTTACAACTGAAGAGATACATTTGCAGATAACCTCCCCAGTAGATCCCATTACTCTATTGTTCTCAAATTAATTGGATGAAGTTCTCAACTGGTTAAGCTATACTAAACTAAAACTAAAATTATCCCACAGCATTCCCCATCAATCCATGCTCATCCTTAAACTCACTTTTAAAATTATATAACCTCCTCAAAATGCTGTTCCTAAGTCAAACTCCTAACCTGTCAACAGAATTCCTACAACTCTGCTCTAAACTCAAGCTGCAAATCCAAACTCTGGAACAGTCTTCCTACTAACTTCAAGTAAATAGAAAGCACTGCTACTTTTAAAATTAAACTCTGCTGTCACCTTTGTAACTCATGAGAATACTACTCATGTTACCCTCTGACTAGCTCAAGCCACTTCCATACTTACCCAGCTCCTGTTACCACCAGGATGCAGAGGTCGCTCCTCATTCATTATTTTTCCCACAAATGGAAATGTACAGTGCAAGTATCCTGAACACAAAAAATGTATATACTGTCAATATGTTTTGCTCAGTGATTTTTGTCGACTAATATTTTAAATCTTCTGCTGACTTTGTACATGCATATCATTTTAGTGCTATTACTTAGAATTCCATATTAATAACATATTACTTGCATCTATGAAACTGTCTGTACTTGTAAAATAATATATTTACTCAAGAGTTTTTCTCCTCTCGCCACTATTGAAACAGACTTTTGAATGTTCAAACCAAACTCTGCTGGTTAATCAATGCAAACAAACAAACAAACAAATAAATAAAAAATAAAAAGCAAATGTGTATTGCAGGAAACCTTTGGTGAAGCACTGGAATATATTGCACAGTTTGTTAAAATTCTGCATTCTAATTCAAGATATATAAAAATATCACAATACATGGAAAACACAATAAATTATTTATGCATGTGTTTGTTTGTTTATCTGTTTGTGAATGCATTACATTTGTTAAGAATTTCAGGCACAACTCAATACATAACAAAAAGTCAGAGGAGCAGTGTACAGATTAGACATACAATTAGAACAGACATGCAAACACATGCCCCCGGATTCACTATACTTGCGTGCAGGACTAGCTTAGTCCTGCATGGAAGTGACTGTTTAGGTGGAGAATGGCAGTGCACCAGGCATATTAATGAAGGCGAGCTGCCTGAGCTCCTAAACGGACACGGAGGGTGTACAAGTGCAGGGGGCGTGTCTGAGAGCAGAGGTCTCAGAATATACATGCCCCTACAATCAAGAACAGCAGTTTAGGACTAAGAATTAGCAAGACCACTCATCGGTGTTCGCATACCCCCAGAAACACCCCAAGTTAAAATATAAACAAGCTTTTTTTTTTTTTTTTTATGAAACAGATAAAATTTAACCATAGGTGCGCTGGTTTGCCCATTTCTGAACTACATTTATTGCAGCTTAAATGGCACAAGAGGATAAAAATCAAGATATATGCAAATGAAGCAGCACTACAATAGTGTAGTGGGCAGAGCATTCATCTTACAAGCAGTCATTTCCAGTTTGAGTCTCACTCCAGTCCATGTCAAATCACTTTATGACCAATATTTTTTGTTGCATAACCTACTAAATGACATATATTTGTGAATTGGAGTACCGCATTAAATACAGATGTGAGGTGTCATTGTCATAATGTTGTAAAATCCACAGATAATCACAAGTGCCCCATACAGTAAATGTACACATGAATCAGGGATACAAATTGAAAGTACAGTGTGTAATGAATGATAAATCCATAGAGTTTCCAAATCCCCCACCTTCCCAAGAACCATTTTACATTACTGTCTAAATTATTGTGTGGGTAAGCAGGAGTAAGCACTATTAAGCAAGAGTAAACATATTTAAGCAGTAGTAAGCAGGTTTAAGCCCGTTTACACAGGGGTAAGCAATGTGCACACAGGTTAAGCAATATTGAAGCTAACTCTCTGTAAGCATATTTAACCGGAGGTTAGTATTGCTTACCTTCACACAAATCCACGCAAATCCACTTACAATTGTGTAAAAGTTCCTTAATCAATCTGTCTGCAACAGCCGCTGTTCTGGCCAGAAATAAAATAAACAGCCTTTACAAGTCTTAGACCCAGGACCCTGCACACTATAGACACAGTAATTAACCACTAAGCCATCACAGCAGTACATAAGAATGAGGTATCACCAAACAGATCCTCACTATAGGAAAATCAAACTGAACATGTGAAAGGAATCTATATACAGTTTTATGTTGTATAACATACTACATAACATATATATGTAAACTGGAGCACTGCATTAAGCTCAGATGTGAGATGTTGAAATCCCCTAATAAACACAAGGACCCCATACAGTATGTACACATGAATCATGGATACCAAATACATATAGAACGTGTAATGAATAATAAATCAGTGCCAAAAAGCAAATAATATGCAAATTAAAAATTAAGCAACGCTAAGCATTGCACAGCCCAGCTTACAGGTGTAAGCAATGTGTAGGCCAGCTAAATCAGTTTGCCCATTGATATACCCCTTTAAGCAATGCCAACCTCAGGTAAGCAGGTTTGCCCATAACTTAGCATTTTCAAAACTGCCCAATCACGGCAAAGTGCAGGAAATTGGCCCTATTTAAACCCAACAGGTGGGGATACATCTCATAACTGATTGCAGCTTCCTCCTGTAGGCACTATGACTAGTATGGGAGAGGGTGTGCACTTTTGGGTGCAGTGCTGGGGCATCCAGGAGTCAGAGTCATGGCAGGACTCCTTGTGAAACACTATGACCAAAGACTGCTGCAGGGCCAGTACCAGGGTTCCCAATACAAAGTGGAAGCCTGGGACTGTCTCACCTGTGACCTCACCAGTGCCAGTGGCATAACCCGAACTGGTGACTAGGTCAGGCATCACCAGCCGACCTGAAGCGGAGAAAGTGGGATCTCTTGGATCAGTGGATCCAAGAGGCTAGGAGGACAGGGGATGTCCCAGCAGTGTGAAAGTATCAGTCCACTACCTGTTTAATAATTTCCAGCTCATGTATATTATGGATAGGTATGGCTAAATATTCCTCATGTCTTATACAGTGGTAGATGAGTGGGCTGCAAACCAAGAAGCCCATGCCTGTAGATTGCAGTGGTTCGACGTGAGGCAGGTTAGTAATACTCTTGCATGTACTGTCATAGGAAATAAATCTAAAAGTAGTTGTAGGTTAATTGCCTGTATAAAACATGTATTGTTTAAGGCATGTACTGCATACACCAGAGAACATGGCAGGAAGAGTCTCATATAGGTTGTATGTAACTAAAAGCATAATAACCTGACAATAAAGGTCTAACCGCTGAACTGCATGTGTTTACTCTGGTATCATATGGTAATGTAGAGTTGCAGTCTCTTAATAGTACTGTTGTATTAAGCACTGTTACCCACACTGTGCTACATAAATAAAATGTGTAGGAATGTCTGTATATGACTGTTGTAATCCCAAGAGGTCATATAGTACAACTTTGAGAGACTTAGAAAACAGTGAAAAGACAGACAACATAATCCAAATAGCACACTCAACTGAGACGTGAACTGTTGAATTTTTAGCACACACAGCCATGGTTTGAATCCTGGGAGTGGTAGTAGGCTGTATGCAGAATCATACCCCACAACTGTACAGATATGTCCAGAATGTCCAGTACATTGGCCCATATCTGTTGTCTGCCACCCTGCCCCCTGGCAAATCAGTGGGATGATCCCAGATGTTTAGGCAGCAAATAAAAAATACAACTGATTGTCAGACATCTATAAGAACAAACCTGTCACTCTAGCAACTCCCCAAAATGTATCACAGCTCCACCCCTATGTTGTCAAGCTGTGACCAGAGTGTGTGCAGTAACAGAGTGAGATGTATGTGCATAATACTAATGTGGAATCTGCCAATATGTGTGGTAACATTCAGGTAGTGCTAACAAACATTGCCCCCATAGGTCTGTCAGATACGAAAACTGTGCCTAGAAATAAAAGATTGATATCCTGTATTGGTACTGTTTAATCTGGTATTGTATGGCATTGTTAGTGTTGCAGTTGCTCCGAATAATAAGGTATTACTCATCACTGCCACTCACACTGTGCTACATAATAAAAATGTCTAGGATATCCTGTATAAGAGTGTTGTAATTACAAGGTCAGATTGTAAAACCACAGGAGAATTATAGACAGAAATCAGACAAGAGATACACAGCAGTATCTATATAGCACACTCAACTGTGATGGACACTGTTTTATTTTTAGCAGACACAGCCATGGTTTCAATCCTGGAAGTGGTAGTAAGGTGTATGCAGAATCATACCCCACAAGTGTACAGAATTGTCTAGAATGTCCAGTTAATCAGCCCATATCTGCTAGCTGTTACCCTGTCCCCTTGGCATAACAGTGTGCTAATCTCTGACATGTAGGCAGCATTTTGTGTCATATAACTGACTGTCAGGCCTGTAAATATTTGGAAAATGTCAGTGAAAACAAACCTGTCATTGTACAAATCACCAAAGGTTTAAGAGGGCAATAGTCAGAATATGTCCCGGTTCACCCACATGTGGTCAAGACATGCCCAGAATGTGTACAATAAGAGATGGACAGGTATGTGCATAACATCAACCTGGAATCTGGGAATATATGTAGAAACAGTTAGGTAGTGTTAACAAACAATACCTTCACAGGTATACCAGGTAAGAGGTGTATACTGTAGGTAAAACTCAGTTCATGTATATATTTGTTTACATCCATACCACTGTCCAAAGTAAGGCCATAGAGTAGTGTACTAAAACCAGTAAGGTACAGATCACAGAACTGACTAGGAAAGTAATGAGAACTACAGGAATATACTAGTTGTTAATTGACACCCCCCCACCATATCTGCAACAATAAACTAAATACACAACTCAATTGGTATGTGCTCCATTAAATCTATTGTTGGGACATATGTCCTATTGTTTGATAAATACTTAAATTTGTTCCTATGCATGTGCCATGTTGAAATACTCCCACATTGGTGGCATGCTGCCATCAATGTACCTGCATGCTAAATCCAGTAAATTGGCGCATATCTGCTGCCTGTCACCCTGTCCCCCTGGCGAATCAGTGGGATGATCCCAGATGTTTAGGCAGCAAATAAGAAATACAACTGATTATCAGATATCTATAAGAACAAACCTGTCACTCTAGCAACTCCCAAAAATGTTATGAGAGTAATAAGCCAAGTATGTCCCATCTCCACCCCCATGTTGTCAAGCTGTGACCAGAGTGTGTGCAGTAACAGAGTGAGATGTTTCTGCAATCTGGTAATATGTGTGGCAACATTCAGGTAGTGCTAACAAACATTGCCCCCACAGGTCTGTCAGATATGAAAACTATGCCTAGAAATAAAAGATTGATATCCTGTACTGGTACTGTTTAATCTGGTATCGTATGGCATTGCTAGTGTTGCAGTTGCTCTGAATAATAAGGTATTACTCATCACTGCCACCCATACTGTGCTACATAATAAAAATGTCTAGGATATCCTGTATAAGAGTGTTGTAATTACAAGGTCAGATTGTAAAACCACAGGAGAATTATAGACAGAAATCAGACAAGAGAAACATATTTCTCTCCCCCCACCATACTTGCAACAATAAACTAAATACACAACTCAATCGGTATGTGCTCCATTAAATCTATTGTTGGGACATGTGTCCTATTGTTTGATAAATACTTAAATTTGTTCTTATGCATGTGCCATGTTGAAATACTCCCACATAGGTGGCATGCTGCCATCAATGTACCTGCATGCTGTTGTAATGGTCACTGTGATTCCATATATGTATGTGTTCTGTTTGCTATGCAACTGTTCCATATCTGCTGTTTCAGGTTAATGGGAATATCTATGAATGCTGTTATACCTAATCCTAGAATGTGTTGACTATTACTAACCAACATATGTTGTAAATTTGAACACCATAACACGTTTGGGAAGGCTGGTCCCTGCGGACCCACCTGTCCCACCTCAGCTGGTCGCAGCACTGGGTACCAGCACATCTAGGGTCCACCCTGGGACCTCCTTGTCTGCTGGTCCTGCACCACCTTCAGTTGGAACAGCCTCAGGAGATGGGGCTTGTCCCCCGGGAGTGGCCGCGGACAGGATACTGTCACATATCGCCAGGTCCAGGGTGTGGTGCATAGCGAGTTCCGCAGGGAGTTTGGAGATCTGCTACACCAGCTTGAGGGTCACAAGTCGCAACCCAAGGGTCAGGCTGGCCCTCCTACTCAGCCCCCAACACAGCCACCTTCGGGGATGTGAAGGTGCAGTGGTGACTGCCCAAGGCTGGGGACCTCAGTCCCACTGTATCCACTAGGGGGCTCATGGGCTTCCGATTTCCAAGCACCCCTCCCCAGCAAGGTGTTTACCCCCCAAATGTGTCATATACCACCCCATGTATGCTGTCTTGTCTGTTATCCTACCCATCCTACCTCCTGAAATATACCTACTGTATTTTCCCAACATCCCACTCTCACGTGAAAAAAAAAAAGGGCAATCTGTTCCCAAAAAAAATCTCGCCCCATACATAGCTGTCCATTTCACACACGTGTCCACTGGACACATGTAATCTGATCTAACTGGTTCACAACATATTATTGTTGTCCTCACCCCTCTCTTAGGGGTTTGAGTGTCCAAATCTATCTTCAAATTCAGTGTATATGCAGAGCTGTTGCTGTAGAAGAAATGAGCAGCTATGGAGCTTCCCTACACCAGTCCTGCACATCCCTAGCTATTTTCCCTACTGTCTTTTCCCTCTTTGTGTCCCTTTTTCACCACATTTCTATCAACCCTTTTTCATTTCTTTTAAAGAAATTAGTGCGGGGGTAAGTGGGTGTAAGCACTTTTAAGCAGCAGTAAGCGGGTTTAACCTTGTTTGCGCGGGGGTAAGCAATGCCTACACAGGTTAAGCAGTTGAGAAGCTAAATCAGTATAGGTAACTGTAACCGGATGTTAGCAGTGCTTACCTCTGCACAAACCCATGCAAACCAGCTTACAACTGCTTAAAAAGTACCTTAAAAACTCTGTATCCAATTACCCTGTTCTGCACAGCAACAAAATAAACAGCCTCTGCAAGGCTCAAACCCAGGACCCTACACACCATAGACAAAGTGATTTACCACTAAGCCATGTCAGATATACATAACGTTGATGTTTTCACAAACATATCATCAGTTGCTCAACAGTACAGGAAATGTATTTATGCATGTAGATGTATGTGTGTGTATATATATTTATATATATATATATATATATATATATATATATATATATATATATGTGTGTGTGTGTACATATGCACACATCTATAGATATTCTATAGATATGTATGTCTACATATATGTCTCTCTCTCTCTCTCTCTATATATATATATATATATATATATATATATATATATTCTATAGATATGTATGTCTACATATATATGTCTCTCTATATATATATATATATATATATATATATATATATATATATATACACACACA
>NC_056740.1:371447325-371462325 GCF_019279795.1 Protopterus annectens
CTGTAGGTGTGTGTGGGTGGGGGTGGGGGGGTTATTTTATCTGTAAGTGCAATCTAGTGGCGTGGAGGGGGGTTGATACATGTAGGATGTGTGTGTACATGTGTGTGCGTCCATGTATGCACATGTGTGATTGTGGGCTTGTTCATACATCAGTACTTCCCTTTTGAATTGTGCAGTACATGGACATGGACTGACACATGAGACACTAGAAATACTTGTCTGATATGTAATCACAGGACAGCTGATAGTATAATAAGGTCTGTAGCATGGAACATGCATTGGGAGGGAAACTAGACACCAGGTATACTGTTAAAATTGCACTCAGCAGAAAGGTGAATGACTACCCATGTATGCAGCACTACAGATGCATTACAGAATTACTAGACAGCACCAGGGAGTGTATCCATATATTATTGTTGTCCACATAATAAGTTGATTGAGCAGCAGATCTTACATCTACTGAGCAATAGTTATGTATGACAGTTCAGTGTAGTTTTAAAAGTACTGTATTTTATTTTTGCTGTTACCTAATTGTTTCACTGAATAGTGTGTCTCTCTGCAGTTAGTTCCCCATCCACCCACCCTGTTCTTGTCGGTGGCTCTGGAATTGCCCGCCCCTGCTGTAAGTCTGTATTTGAACACTCCTCCTGGGTCCATCTCATTTGCTAACTTAACCGGGTACAGTGAGATCTGAGTTTAGTGTTCACTCTACTTAATACAGAGAGAAGATTTGAGAAGACTAACCCACTTAGGTTCTTCCTTCCTTCTCCTTGCACTTTACTAACAAAAAAAAAATTGCACTTTATTCATCTGCTTTTACTGTATTTGTGTTTCCTCCTACTTTATTTTGCTTTTGCCTCTTCTTAAAAGTACTCAATTTTATTTATTCTGCTGCATTTATTACTGCTTGGTGGTAGCCTAATTAAATTGTAACTGTTATTCTAAGTCATTTGGGTAAAGCACTTGGGCTTCATACCATTAGCGGACCGGAGTTCCGCTGTGGCGACCCCTTACCAGGAAAAAGCCAAAAGACAAACAACTTGGGCTTCATATCAGTTATTCTACATTAAGAAGGTTTGTGGTCTGCACTCTTGTGGGAGGGGAGGCTGGATTCTGTCCTTCTGAGCTGGGAATTTCTGGTCATAGGCTTATCGTGCCCATTTATTTCAACTGATTCTTTCTGAAATTGGTGTGCCTTGTTGCTGTAGCATAGACCAGATTCAGGCCTGCTGAATCTAGCTTTGTTTGTATAACTTGTGCACTGATCCAGGCCATCTTTTTTTGGAGAAGGTTCCCCTGCATCCTAGTGGCAGGAGTGTGCAATTAGAACTTGTCTGATTGAAGACTGCTGGAACAATGCTTAGTTTTGAGCTTTTATTCTGGATAATTGGGTAACTTGTTTAAATTAGTTTGTTCATTTTCAATTGTTTTAGAATTATAAAAAATTAAAATTGCACTTTATTCATCTGCTTTTACTGTATTTGTGTTTTTTCCCACTTTATTACTAAGGGCATTGACTACAACTCTGATCTGATATATGTAACAATAAGTATCCTTTTCTGTGCATTTAAAGTGCTTTTTTGATCGCATCTGCTTTATTTTTTGAAGAAAAAAAAAACAAAAAAACAAAAAAAAATATACTTGTTTCCCACCTTTCTAAGCTAGTATAGCCCAGTTTTCAGGTTAGTGCTGAATTCAGGGCTGTGTTACAAGTCTCTGTGTTTGCCCGTACCTTACTTGGATAGAAGGAAGTTTCTCTGTTCACCTGTGAGAGAGGGGAGCTTTGAGCAGCCTAGCTGTTCCTGGAGGAGTGGTATCAGCCCGGAAACTAGTAGCTTATTGGCCATTTTGGGCTAATTTCTATCTCTTTCATTTCCCTGCTATAAAAACCACATTTGCCCGGTTTTGCATGCCGGGCAGTGCCAGTTAGCTATGGTATAACTATTTCCGGCTCATCAAAGTCTCCTCTTCAATTTTTCCGTTGGAACTAAACAAACTTTCAACTTAAGCACTCAAACCATTTATATCTCAGCCCGGCACTTGCTCAAAACTCATAGCAAGCACTTATAAACCCTAGCACTAGACCCCCCCCCCCATATAGTACAGAAGGACAAGGCTCTCTAGTCGACCTTACCAGCCAATCAGTAAAACAGTTCACTGTACCTATCCAGGCATGTCCAAAGGGCAGTTTCAGATGTACTCTCCAGTCTAACTGGTGAATCTGGGCATTTTCAGACAATTTACAACTGCCTCAAGTACACAGACAACCCTCTCCTCCTACCACCAAACACAAATACATGCGAGGGATGCAATTATACAGCCAAACTGGAGGCTAAACTCTCTCTACCCAAGACTGGATCAGACAGTCAAGAAAAGAAGGGAAATACTTGCATCACACCACCAGTCTCACATAGACCCATTAAACCAACGCCGGCAAAAAACGCACATAAATACACAAAAACATACTTGGAGGCTCTAAATAAAAATCTGCAAAAGCAGATATCCAAGCAACTTCCACCCCCCCCAGCACAAACCATGAAACACATACTTCACATAACCAGTATGCCATGCAATCACAGACCTTAAGGCAAAATAACATAGCCAACACACAAGTAATAGGTGACTCTATAGTCAGGCACACTGAAGTCCCACTCACACTCACTAGGCTGAACAAGAAGAAGGTTACTGTTAGCTAGCTGCTTGTTGGGTGCCAGGATCTGCCACATAACACAAGCACTCAGGTCACTCCAGAACAAGTACAAATACAACTCTGTCATTGTCCATGTCTGTGTGAATGACCTGAGCCATACCTCCCTGGACTATATGAAAAGAGACATGGAAGAGCTCTATGATCACGTAGCCCAGGCTGGTATGACCCTGACCCTGAGTAGCATCCTGCCCTCACCAAGAATGATACCACGGTATAAAGAACAAATTATCAGTTTCAATAATTGGCTAAGTTTCTGGTGTCATTCAAAGGGGATCCAGTGTCTGTCCACCTGGGATGACATGCTCGACAAGCCGCGCTGCTTCACTAGAGATGGCTTGCACCTCTCACCCTTAGGCTTTCAAATACTTGCTAAGGCTCTTGCCACCCCCATAGTGCCTTTTTTAGGCAAAGCTCAAAAGGCAAACCCACCATCGTAAATAGCACAAGTAAGAAAAAACTGAGGGTAATGCTACTCAATGCCAGAAGTCTAAACCTCAAAATGCATGCACTCGAGGCACTCCTCAATATGGAGAAAACTGATATATATGCAGTAACAGAAACCAGAGAGACCCCAGCACTACCAGGCTACAACTCATACAATACATTTCGGCCACAGAACCCAGACCGAAATAAAAAAGGCAGGGGTGTAGCCATATTCATCAAGGATACCCACACCTCCAGGTTAGTGGCACAGCACAATGCTTCAGAGATCATCCATAGATTCATAGGTTGGTACTAGGCTATCAGCCCTAGGGCTTATACAAGCCTAGCCATAACAATTGCAACTAACAATGGGTAAAGCTGCAATTAAAATTATAGCTTGCTACAGATCACCCACCATGTCCCAGGACCCCCATTCCCCATTTCTGGAAACACTGGGAAACAAAGATCCTACCTATTGGGTGATTTCAATTACCCAAACATTAACTGGAAGAACTACTCAAGTACTAACTTCATTGCCCAACATTTCCTGGAATTTATAAACTTAAATACCCTGGATCAACTGGTCAACACTCCCACCAGAGGTGACAACATATTGGACCTGGTCATCACCAACATGGGCGACCACTGTTCCACACCAGAGGTCAACCCCTCGCTGGTTAGATCTGATCATAAACAAATCACTCTGGATATCCACATTCCACCCCCACCCCCAGTCAAGGAACCCACCGTGAAAAACTTTTCAAAAGCAAACTTCATGTTACTTAAGACCGAGGTGGAAAATTTCAAAGGCCCGGTGCTAAAGGATAATGCTGTCCAAGCTGCAAAATCCTTTACTAATGCATTCTATGGGCACCTACAAGAATGTATGGATCGTGCTATCCTAAGCAAAACCAAGACTCACTCCTCCAAGAAAAGGAAACCAGTCTGGTGGATCCCTGCCATAAACAAGCTATACAATATAAGGAGAAAACTAGTACAGAAAAGAGTAAAATCCCAAGAAGGGAAGACATCCCTGATCAGTATCAGCAAGAAACTACAATCTCTCATAAAATCATCTAAGGCTAGCTTCGAAAGAAAAATTGCCAAGGACTCCAAAGATAACCACAAAATTTGGGGATTCAATAATGGCTCCCAGTTTGCAGTTATCTGCGAACTTTGTTAGCCAGAATCCCTTAGTGTTGGCTTGTACTTCAGAGAAGTATATGCCAAACAAGAGCGGTCCCAGGACTAAACCCTGAGTTACTCCACTTGTCACTTGTCTGGAGCTGGATTTGGAGTCGGATACTTTTACAGTCTGAGTTCTGTCAGTAAACCAGTTAACAACCCATCAAGTGATGTAGGGATTAATGCCCGGCTTAGTAAGTCTATCTATGATTCCAGAGTGGGGGATGGTGTCAAAGGCCTTGGTGAGGTCCAGATAGGCTGTGTGGACCACCTTACCCTCATCCACTGCTCTGGAAACTGATTCGAAGAAGTCAATCCAATTCAACAGAGACATTGGGAACCTCCAAACACCGGACCCTACCCAGTTCAGCTTTGTTAAGGGTAGATCATGCCTCCTAAACCTGGTGGACTTCTTTGAGACAGTTACCAAAGCTATAGATGAGGGAAAGGTGTCACACACAGCCTACCTAGACCTCACAAAGGCCTTTGACACCATTCCCCATTCTTGTATTATAGACAAGCTCACCAGCCTGAACATAAACCCCTGTGTCACAAGATGGGTTGCCAACTGGCTCACAGAGAACCCACATGGTAAGAGTTGCGGAAGCTAGGTCCAACTCTAAACCAGTTACAAATGGCATTCCCCAGGGCTCAGTCCTAGGACCCCTCCTGTTCGGCATATACTTCTCAGAGGTACAGGCAAGCACAACAGGATTATGGCTGACCAAGTGCACAGACGACTGCAAACTAGGGGCTATAATTGACCCTCTGGCTGACACAGATATCCTCCAAAAGGGTCCCACTGAAGCGGATACCTGGTGTCAAAATCATGGCCTCAAGCTAAGTGCCAAAAAGTGCACAGTCATCCCCTTTGGAAAAAACAAAGTACTCACAAACTACCACATAGCTGGTTGTTTCCTAAATACGAAAGATGTAATAAGGGATCTGGGGACCCAAGTAGATAGTAATCTCTCCTTTGATAATCACATTGCCAAAGTGGTTAGAAAATCCTTCTATGTGGTCCACCTAATCACAAAAGGGTTCACATCCAGATCAAAAGAGGTCAATGTGCCCCTCTACTCATCACTCATCAGACCCATCATAGAGTACAACGCTCCATTTGGGATGTACTTTACAAAACACCTGCAACAGCTGGAAAGACTACAGAAGCACCTCACCAAGAGGATCACTGGCCTCAAACAGATGCCCTATGCAGCTTGACTGAAGAAACTCCAGCTCTACTCAGTTGCATACCGCCTACTCAGAGGTGATCTCTGCCTGACATACAAGGCCATGTCCAACCCAGAATTGATGGACATGCTCCACCTAAAGAAAACCATATCCCCTTAAGCCACACGCTTTAGGGATCTAAACCTCACCACAACAATAAATAGGACATGTTGGAGGGATAGATTCCTGTCCCAGAGACTTCCCATGCTTTGGAACAAGATTCCAATCTACATTAGGAAGAGCTCCTCACTAACACTCTTCAAGAGAAACCTTGATGAGTGGATGGGAAACAGAAAGTTTACTCAAGGGATCACTTCAGTGGCTCTGCTGGAAAGAGGCACAGGGAACTAATCTAAGGGGCAGTGAAAGCCAACACATTCTGGCTAGGCTTATAAATGCCTTTGGGCAGTTAGCCTAGTACCTATCTATGAACCTATTATGGAGTGAACATAGTAGCCCCTAACATATGGGGGCCATGCTCACAATGTCCGGACATACCCAGGGTGAACACTGGATGACAGCAGTGAGGCCTTGTAAAACCTACTCCAATCAAGTCAAGGAGGTAATGGAGTAACAGGTCTTGTGTTGTGATCACTTGTCTAGGCATTTAGAAGAATGATGTTAATGAGTGGTATTATTAAGTGTATGTTACCAACTGTGATGCAGGACGGGAAACTTACGTGAATAAACTTGGAACTGTCTGTAAACTCAGGGACAGGTAGGTATTATGGTGGAATTTCAGGGTGTGTGTGTGTGTGTGTGTACTGTTATGCAATGCTGTACAGGTCTTAAAGTGCATTTCTTGTTTTCCCCTCACAGTTGTCAAGGTGGGTCAGGGTCTCTCCTGCATGCAATATGATGTTGGTGTCCATACAGACACCAAAAATTATGATAGGACTGTTGAGGCACAGACGGGGTTGTCAGAGGCCAAAGCTGCACCATCGTTTGACATCCCCCTGTTATCCACTCCAACCCCGCACACAGTCACAGTGCCTATAGATACCCCATCACCAGTGGCCATAGCAGAGGGACAGTTGGCAGTTGTTGGCAGTGCACAGGAGAGTGTGGTATCTATGCTTGCTGTGTCTGGACACAGCAGGCACGGCTGGATGTCTGACAGGGCACCACATAGGCAGATGTACTGGGGTGCTCGTGGGAGGGCCGCTGGTCATCATGCCCCTGGCAGAAGTGCCACAACTGGTACCACTAGATGCATGTTTCAGACTGTCATGAGGGTGCAGGCACATATGGAACCATACACCAGACAGGGTCTGAGGCTGCAGAGGGCTGCTCTCTCATCTGTAAACGGCAACTTCCATGAACTTGCAGGTGCCTTCCATGATTATACCGAGGTCATGGATAGACGGTTGGGTGAGATGGTTGGCCTCATCCACCATGGATTGTCCGTGCTAGAACATGTGATGGGTAGTGGGGCCACGGCCGCATGGACATAGGCCAGCAACACCAACAGCTGGTGGTCGACGTGGACATGCAGGGATACCAAGCCACTCCCATAGTGGCAGTACCAGTCCCAGCACTGCAGAGGGGCGCTGTCCACACCACACCACCACAGGCCACATGCATGTGGACCTGGCCAGTCCCAGGAGGGACCTGGTTCCAGTGGATATATGTCATCATCAAGGGACAGTAGCACATCAAGGTCTGTACCTGGATGTGCCCATGGAACCCCTGGCAGCACAGTCTGTGTCCATGGCTGGAGGTGGTGAACTGCACACCCTGCCAGGTATGGTCTGCAGCTGTCCAAGAAACACCTGTAAAGAGCAGCCACATGGCAGAACTGTGCGCAAGCATACCCACACACTATACAAACACACCTAGGGCAACCCCACACCTACACACACCACATCACCACACCCATATCAGCTAATTACACCCCTCATCCTCACATATGGTGTCAAACGTATGGCCCACCCTCGGTCTCTGGCAAACCAGCAACACATCCTGTGCATATGATGATATCTGTGCCACGTCCCTTTCATCCATAACATCAATGCAGGGACAGGCTAATATGGTTCTGATGCACACGGTGACTGTACTACAGTGTACCAATGTACTGCTGTGTAACATGTCGTTAGCAATAATGTTTAATGCTTACATGTCAGGTAGTGTAGCTGTCCAGCCATGATGTATTATAGCTGTTAGTAACACTGAGTGATTGTGGTCTCCATAATGTTATCCATTTGTGTTGTAAGTGTACATGTGTCAGCAGGAGGATGGTCTGCTGTCATATCTCAAAAGGGGTATGGCACTGTGGTGACACCATGGCTGTGACATATCCTGGGTACAGTTGAACACATGTCACAGGTCTCTATAACAGTTACTGCTTGTGCCACATGGACAGGTGACCCCCTGGGACATGTATAATCAGCAACCTGAAGTAGATTCCTCCACACACACGCACACTTTTACTTGCAACACTGGGGCTAAACCTCTATCTAGGTATGTAGTACTACTGATGTGTGTGGTTTTCATTGCACACACCACACCGCGTTTAGGATGAGGTGTGTTTAAGGTTACATGTTACATGCAGAACATCCCCAGGCATGTACAGTATGGTAATGGAGGATGTAATGGTTGTATATGGACAATACATAGTGTGCACACCATCATATACACACAGACACAACAGGCAGACACACATCTGAGAATCCTGGGTCTATCAGTGCTAACTAACTTGTCAGTGTGTCCAATGTGTTACAGGTAGGCTGCAGACAGCACATGCATAACTGGGCTGGATTATGTTATCAGTTACCTGTATGGTTGATGGTGACAGTGGTGACCACAATGTGGATATTGTACACACTGAAACCCATGATGACACTGTGACATACCCACCATCACACATTGACCAGGACTGTGATACAGGGATATGTATCTAATGCACATGCCACAAGCATAGTAGGGTGATGCATTGTCATGCCTCTCCTATGGGCAGCAACATCACTATCCATAATACTGTGTGGCAATGCATATTGTAATAGGAATATGTGGCCTCAGAATGCTGTATCCTACAGATATACAGACATGCACACATACACACACTTGCCAGAACTCAGTGGGTATCCCATGCCTATCTGCCCATTAGTACAACAGTGTTGTGTTGGTACTGCAAGGCTCAGGTAGCCTTTAGGGAGAGGAGCGTAACAGGGCACATGTAATGTCTGGTACAGCAGCAGCCACATCTAACTATGGCAATGGGTGTTGCAGTGGGTGTGAAGGCCCTCGTGGTATTCCAACTACAGGTGTACTAACACACAGACACTGATATCCTCAGTAATGCACATGTACACATTTGCCAGTACTGGGGTGCATTGCTGGAGGTGGTCATAGGTGTGTACCTGGTTATTGTCCATGGAGAGATGGGAAGTGTAGGGGATATGTGTACAGTGGTATCATGCCACCTGCCATGTGCCAGCAGGCAATCTATCTACAGACACCACTGTGGTAACCCTCAAGGTGAGAGTGACATGCATCAGCCAATCCCCTGGGTGCCTCCTGAAAATGGCCAGTGAGGTGATCCAGTTGACATGCATGCAACATGTATTACAGAACATGGTTAGTGTCTGTGTTGGAGATCTGCCCCCAAGCATGTTCTGTTGACTGTGGTAGTGTAGTGGTGGTACCCATGGCATGTGGTACGTACAGGGTATTGTGTCCTATCTGTGCCAGTTATAACACAGCTGGGCAGACATTATCAGTGTCAGTGAAGCATAGGGTGCCTGCATGGATCCAAGCTGGACACCTGACATCTGCACATCTGTACAAGGACTGACAGACATCAGCTTGCCAACTAGCTATGCAGTATGATGAATGTGTCAACAGATAGATGTCTGACACCAATATGTATGCCATTACTACATGTTAGCAGCCCTCACTGACATGTGGCTGTATAGACAGTAGTCTACAGTTAATTTCCACATGTCAGATCATTATCCAGTAGTGGATATATACTGTGACACAGCCCGTACACCAACAGCACAACAGTGAGAACTCAAAGTCCATCTATGCATGCAGGGGTGCTTGTCACCAGTACTATAATTAGCATTCTACTCTTGCTTGGGAAAGCACTGTCAACAGTAGTAACGACATGATACACTACATGCCAGTGTGACGGCGCATTACCTGGGCTACTACCCTTGTATGTAACACATTCACATGGATAAGAGTGATGTACAGGTCTTATATACTCAAGTGTCCCAGACATGACACTCACACCCGTTGCTACTGTAATGGCAGCACATAGACGCATGTTATGTACATGGCATTACATACACTTATTACAGATGTCATTACCCTATGTTATCAGACTGGGATGTGAGCACTGGTTACCAGGGCTGAGCCATGCTTAGCAGGTGTCAGCATTGCTGCAATATAAGAGCTAAGCATATTTGCACACTGGTAAATGAAGCCTACACAGAGTAAGCACCCGTATGTTTAACAGTACGTTAGCACTGCTTAGCTTCATGCAAACCCAAGCAAACACGCTTAAAGCTGCTCAAAGCTGCCTTAACAACTCTGTATCCAGCAGCCCTTGTTCTGCCCAGCAACAAAATAAACAGCCCTTGCAGGTCTTGAACCCAGGGCCCTGTACACTATAGTCACAACAGTTAACCACTACACCATGACAGCTGAGTAGACACTTGTTGTTTTTCCAAAGCATCTGTCAGTAGACATATTGAATAGTATTGAACAATTGCTGTGACTTCTACAATTGTATAGTACATGTTAGTAATATTACTGTTGTATCACATATGTTGCTATATCTAAATATACACATATCAGATACTTACGGTGTGATACATCTGGGAAGGTATACACAACAGTAATGTTTACACATGACAAGAATATGGATACATACATATACATATCTAGATATTTCTCTACATGTACATACACATATTTATTCATATATATGTATTTATGCACATCTGTATAGTGCATCATATATATGGCCCTGTATAGATCTGTCTATATATATATATATATATATATATATATATATATATATATATATATATATATATATATATATATATATGTGTGTGTGTGTACACATCATATATGTACAGATATACCTATTTAGATATCCATAACTATATGTGCATATATATCTATCTGTATATGTGCAGACATATATAGCTGTGTATTTGTGTATATATATATACATATATATATATAGAGAGAGAGAGAAAGTGCTCTTCAAACTATCTGCAGATATACAGAGCTGAGTATATTTTCCTGGTACTTCAGAGTTGTGTACTGGTAATTGTTGTTTGACTAATTTTATATCATTGCTGGCTGACTTCAGAGTTGTGCACTGTTATTTTTGCTTCACTGTATAGTTTTTCAGATCTCTGCTGAAGGTGTTTTCCCCCTCCCCCTATTTCTCTGTGTCTTAAGTTGGTATAACTGGTTTTACATCCTGTGTGTTATCCGACCATCTCAAGGATTACTTGCATAAAATTAGACCCTCTTAGTAAAAAAAAGTCTGCATATCATTGCTGGAGCCTTCGTGTGTCCTGAAAGAGTGCTCTTCAAACTATCTGGAGATATACAGATCTCAGTATATTTTTCTGGCACTTCAGAGTTGTGTACTGGTAATTGTTGTTTGACTAATTGTATATCATTGCTGACTGACTTCAGAGTTGTGCACTGTTATTTTTGCTTCACTGTATAGTTTTTTTAGATCTCTGCTGAAAATGTTGGTTTTCCCATACCCACCCTTCCCTATTCCTGTGTTGTTGTTTAAATTTGGAGGTTTTTGCATTTGCCTGCCCCCACTGTAGCTTTGATCTGGGATACTCCCCTCAGTCCCATCTCTTTTTTTCATTCTACCTAATAGACTCCTTCTGCATTGTTTTTAGTCATTTTTAATTTAATTGCATTTTTTAAACTGTTCGGTCTAACATTGCTACATACTCAAGTGTGCTAGCTTGCACTGTATTTGAATTGTTTTGATGTTGTTTTAGCTACTTTTCTGTATATAAAAAAATATATATACACACCTTTCCTGTAACTAGTGTAGTCCAGATTCAAATTTGCTGTATCCAGGACTGTATATAAGCTTCTGAGCCCCCCAAGCTTTCTGTGTTGGAGGGAAGCCTTCTAGCTTATCAGTGGGAGTGGTAAGCACTAGGTAACCTAGCTACCACATAAGGAGTGGTTCTGGCCTAGAAATTGTAGTTATTGGCCATTTGGGCAGTTTTTCCATCTCTCTCAACTTTCTGATTTAAAAGCCCACATATGCACTTGTTTCCCCCCTTTCTTGTAACTAATTTAGTCCAGATACAGATTTTTACTTTTAGCACTTGAATTTGCTTATTTGTGATCAGCACTTGTTCAGAACTTGTAAGCACTAAATAACCTATTAATTACTACAGCACTCAACCTTCCTCATTACCTAGAGGAAAACCATTTTGGTACTTACTTTCCTCACTTGCTTAGAGAAAAACAGCTCTTGTACTCACTTTCCTCACTTATCTAAAGGAAAATAGTTTTTTTTTATTCAGGCATGTCCAAGGGTCAGCTCCTAGTGTTCTCTCCTGTCTATCTGATGAATCTGGGCATCTTGGGGCAATGTAGAAATTGCATCATGTACACAGACAACCCTCTCCTCCTACCACCCAACACTACAACCTGTAAGAGATGCACTTATCTAGCCAAACTGAAGGTAAAGCTCTCTACAATCAAGAATGAACTTGACAGTCAAGAGGGGAAGGAAAACACTTCTACCACACCACACACATCACATAGTCTCACTAAATCTACACCACCAAAATCCACACATAGAAACACAAAAACATTCAAGGAGGCTCTCAATAATAATCTGCTTAACAGAGACCTCCAAAGCAGAAATGCAAGCAACCTCCACCCCCCAACACAACCCAAATGACACATAGCCCGCATACTCAGTGTGCCACTCAACCACAGCCAATAAGGGAAAACAATGTATCCAACACACTAGTCATAGGCGACTCTATAGTCAGGCACACTGATGTCCCACTTACCAGGCTAAACAAGGAGAAGGTTACTGTCAGCTGCCTGTTGGGTGCCAGGATCCGCCACATAACCCACGCACTCAGATCACTCCGCAACAAGTACAAATATGACTCTGTCATTGTCCATGTTGGTGGGAATGACCTGAGACATGTCTCCCTGGACTACACGAAAAGAGATATGGAAGAGCTCTCTGATCTTGTAGCCCAGGCAGGTATGACCCTAGCCCTGAGTAGCATTCTGCCATCGCCCAGAATGATGCTGCAGTTCAAGGACAAAATGATTGACTTCAACAATAGGCTAAGCTTCTGGTGCCACTCTAAAGGGATCCAGTATCTGTCTGCCTGTGATGATGTGGTCGACAGACCATGATGCTTTGCCAGAGATGGCCTCCACCTGTCACCCTAGGATTCCAGATACTGGCTAAGGTTCTTGCCGCCCCTATAGTACCTTTTTTAGGCAAGGTTCAAATGACAAATTCACCACCATAAGAGGAACAGGCAAGCAAAAACTGAGGGTGATTCTACTCAATGCTAGAAGTCTAAATCTCAAAATGCACTCACTCGAGGCACTCCTTAAAATGGAGAACATCGATATATGTGCAGTGACTGAGACCTGGTTCAAGGCTCCAGAGAGCACCCCTGCACTACCAAGCTATAACTCATACCACACTTTTCAGCCATATAACCTGGACTGGAACACCAAAGGTGGAGGTGTGCCCATATTCATTAAGGATATTCACACCTCCAGGCTAGTTGCTCAGCATAATGCAGCCAAGGTTATCCAAGTGCAACTAACTCTGGGCAAAACTGCAATCCAAATTGTAGCTTGCTACAGATCACCCACCATGCCCCAGGATTCCCACTCCTCTTTTCTTGATGTACTGGAAATATTAGGGTTCAACCAAACACCCTAACAATGGGTGATTTCAACTATCCCACCATTAACTGGGAAAACTACTCATGTACCAACTCCTTCACTCAACGCTTTCTGGAATTCATCAACTCCAATGCCCTGGATCAACTTATCCACACATCCCCACCAGGGGCAACAATATCCTAGATCTAGTCATTACCAATATGAGTGACTGGTGATCCACACCTGAAGTCAACGCCTCATTGGTCCGATCCAACCATAAGCTAATTACCCTAGATATCCACATCCTGCCTCCACCCCCCATTAAGGAAACCATGGTAAAAAATTTCTCCAAAGCCAACTTCATGCTTCTTAAGACAGAAGTGGTGAACTTCATGACACCCATGCAGATGGATAATACAGTTACTACTACTGAATCCTACACAATTGCACTTTATCAGCACGTACATGAGTGCATGGATCGTGCTATCCCAAACAGAACCCAGATGCTATCCTCCAAAAAAAGGAAGCCAATCTGGTGGTCCCCTGCCATAAACAAACTGTACAACAGAAGGAAGAAACTCTTGTAAAAGAGAGTAAAATCCCACGATTGGAGGAGCTCCCTGGTCAGCCTCAGTAAGAAGCTGCGATCCCTAATAAAATCCTCTAAAGCTAGTTACAAAAACAAAATTGCCACTGATTCTAAAGACAACCACAAAGCATTCTATAGCTATGTCAAGAATCTCAATGGCAGCACTCAGATCTGCTCTGAGTTAAAGCACAATGGCACTAAATATACAGACCCAACTGATATTGCCAACATCCTGGCAGATAGGTTCAGTGCTAACTTTACCCACCTCTCACCCCCTAAAGAGCCCATCTCTATACCGGAAGAATACAAAGTTCCTGTAATCACTGCTGCACAGGTAAAAACCACACTCTCCAAAGCCAAGAACACAGCATCCATGGGACCAGATAACATCACAGGCTGCGTTCTACATGAACTACAGAACGAACTGGCACCCTACCTAAGTACCATGTTCAATCATAGCCTCACCTCAGGCTTTGTGCCTGCTGAATGGCGCACAACAATGGTTATCCCACTCCACAAGGAGGGAGCCACCACGGACCCCGGGAACTACCACCCCATTAGCCTGACAAGCCTGGTCTGCACGGCCATAGAACGTATCATGGAACTTATAAACAAAGACATTGGTAATCTCCAAACTCTGGATCTCACCCAGTTTGGGTTTGTAAAAGGCAGATCATGTCTCCTAAATCTTTGAAGCAGTCACCAAAGCAGTAGACAAGGGTAAGGTGGTTCACACAGCCTATCTAGATCTTGCCAAGGCTTCAACACCATCCCCCACTCTGGAATTATAGATAACCTCACTAAACTAGGTATAAATCCCTATGTCACAAGATGGGTTGCTAACTGGCTCACTGACAGAACCCACACTGTGAAAGTAGCAGACTCCAAATCCGACTTCAGACCAGTGACAAGTAGAGTACCACAGGGTTCAGTCCTGGGTCCTCTAATGAAGTTCGCAGATGACTGCAAACTAGGAGCCATAATCGAA
>NC_056740.1:371467325-371487325 GCF_019279795.1 Protopterus annectens
CAACACCCACATGATGTTCCTAGGTATAGGAGTGTGTTTCCATTCAGTTGGCTATGGAAATGTTACTACAGCTGTTCCACATGCAATCAGCTAGTGGGGGACTGTAATCCATGTAGAGGCCATCAGCTGATCATGAGCATCACTTACAAAAGATAAGCTGCCAAAGTAGGTGTACTTCTCCACATCCACCAAAGAGGGAGTGAGAGAGACAGACAGAGACAAAGTAAGACAAGGAGGGGTTGGGAGAGTAAAACCTAAGCATGTTTGTGTCACACACTTACCAGTACAGGGTTTCAAACCCCTGCTTGACTATGTATTGCTCTCACCTGTCTATGCAGTTATTGCATGCACCACAGAGCTTACATGTTGGGTAGTTGTCCAAAGGTATATCTGATGGTGAGTGACATCTGCAACAGTGATACAGGAGGGATAAGGGAGGTGTAGTACACGTGCCTGTTCACATGAACAGGTGTCAACATTGACACAGCCACACTCTCTCAGGGACTCGCACACATTAACACAGTTGGCAGAGTCAGGATTAGACTTCCTAACTAGCTAGTTTGCCACAATACAGTAATACACATGTATCACATGCACCACAGGGGTTATCAGAATGATATATGGGCAAAGAGTATGTGAAGGTGTCTGACATCAGAAGGCATGCTTGAGTAGACCAATGGGGGGTGTAGTGAGTGTGAATAGGGTTAAAATCATTATACTACACACACACAAACACGCACACGTTGCCAGTACTGACATGCATGGGTGCATTGCTTCACAGGTCTGTAGTGGTTGACTGTGGCTAGGTAAAGGGTATACCTTGGCATCAGGCCACATGAAAATGGTCTGCAGTGTCTGTATTGGCCCACAAAGGTGGGCATTGTATTCACCATCCAGTCATCTGGGTTACTATTGTGTGTGGCTAGTGCTGTGCTGTGCAGTGCTTGCCATGTATGTGTTCTATAGTCCATGACATGGATGGTGTCTGGGATGTGCACACATCCCACATGCATGTTCTATGACATGTGGAAGTGTACCTGGGGTGTCTGCGGCATGTTGCGTACACAGATTGTTACTATCAGATGTGCCATTCCTGGCCTCATGTGGTGGGAACTGGCAATGGACACCAGGTTGACCCTGCACATACAATGACAGCATGATACAGGTATTCTCTAGTATCAGTGGCATCTGTCCATACAGGGCATGTGATTAAGGCATGGTATGTCTTTTGTGGGTTACATTTGATGGCACTACTGTTGTTCCAGGTGTCCAGTGGGGAACATAGTGAAGGAGCACTGTATGCAATTATGTGCCTATTGTAGTGATGGGACAGAGTGCCATGCCCTCTGTAGTCCACTGCAATCACACCATGGTTACTATCTGTGGGCAATATGCAGGGAACTACCAACAAAGTGGTTGTTGCCTAGCCGAGTGTGTTTGTGTATGAGACGTGTTCAGAGTGTTCTCTGGGTAATACAAGGGTTGCCTAAATTGTTTGCCAGGCCTTAATATCACATGTAGGGGTATGGATTGTCAACCTTAGCCTATCTGCTGTTTGACATCTGTTATGCTTGTAAGGTGGACATTGTGACCTATAATAGGCCCACCATATAAGAAATTTGCAAAACCCACTCCACGAGGAGTCTAGTTGTTACTCACTCACAGTCATCTCCACACAGGATATGAATGACAAACACAGACACACACACCAAGTCTCACAGTTGCCATGTCTGGGATTAGAACTCCTGTCTAATTAGTGCATCACACTACAGCATTACACAGTTATAGTACACACCACGGAAATCACTGGGTTGCTTCTTCCCCAAAGGTGTATTTCAAAGTGAATGACATCAGCAGGCTTGCCAAAGAAGGGCAGTGGAGGTTGTAGTGAATGTAAATGTCCTCAAAAGCATTGCTTCCTACACAGAAACATCCACACTTGCCATGTCTGGGAATAGAACCCCTACTGAACTAGTATATCACACTACAGCACTACACTGTTATAGAACACACTATGGAGATTACTGGGCTAATTCCTCCTCAAAGGTGTATTTCAAAGTGAATGACATCAGCAACCTTGCCAAGGTTGAGCAATGGAAAATGTAGTCCATAGGTTCATATGTTGATACTAGGCTATTGGCCCTGGGGCCTATACATGCCTAGACATTACAAGTCTCTGGCTATGACTTCCCACAATATATACTTCACTGCACCTCTGTCTAGCAGGGCAGCTGACATGATCCTCAGGGTAAATGCCCTATCTCCCATCCAATCATCCAGGTTCCTTTCGAAGATGACCAAAGAGGCACTCTGCTTGACATGCATGGGCAGTCTATTCCAGAGTCTGGGGAGTTTCTGGGTCAGGAACACATCCCTTCTGCATGTATTGTTCATTGTGATGATAACATTTGGATCCCTGGAGCATGTGGCTGTGAGAATTTGGAATTCTATAAGTGTAGCATGTCCAACAGCTGCGGGTTTGACATGGCATGGTATATTAAGCAGAGATTGCCTCTAAGAACACAATACATGACAAGAGTATAGCTGGATGATTTTCAGATGGTCAGCATAGGGCATCTGGTTTTGGCCTGTGGTCATTTTGTGAGGTATGGCTGCAGCATCTCTACTTGTTGCAGATGTCTTGTGAGGTACATACATAACATGTCATTGTACTCTGTACTGGATTTACTGAGAGATGCCTACAGTGGGACAATGGGCTCATTTTTCTGGATGTAAAGCCTTTAGTGGGAGGTGTGCCACATAGGTGGGTTTCCTGTGTCCCTAAGTTTGTTATCACACTTTAGTTGTTTAGTGTACAGCCACCTATGTGGTACTTCACAGGTACATGTCCCTTCCCAATGGGGATAACTATATATTTCTTGGCATTGATCTTGAGGTCATGGCTCAGGCATCAAGCATGTCTTTCTGTAAGGCCCTTCTGTAGAATATCCACATCATGTGGGGATTCAGTATTGGCTCCCAGTGTGCAGTCATCTGTGACCTTTGTTTGCCGGTGCCCCTTACTGTTGGACTGTACATCAGAGCAGTAGATGCCGAACAAGGGAGGTGCCAGGACTGAAGCCTAAGGTACTCTAACTGTCACCTGTCTGGGGCTCAGGTTGGTGTCACCTACATTTACAGTGTGGGTTGTGTCAGTACAGCAGTTGGCAGCCCATCGACTGACATTGGGATCAATGGCCAGCTTGATACATTTATCTATGATTCCAGACTGGGGGATGGTGTTGAAGGGCTTGATGAGTTCCAGATAGGTTGTGTGAACCACCTTACCCTCATCCATGGCTCTGGAGACAGATTCACAGTTGTCATTCAGGTTAAGGTGACATGATCGGCCCCTCACAAACCAAACCTGGTTAGGGTCCAGTGTTTGCAGTTTGCCAATGCCTTTGTTTTAATTTCAATGATAATACATTCCATGACCTTGCAGAGTAGGCACATCATACTGCTGGGGCTGTAGTTCCCAGAATCCAAGGTGGACCCCCCTTGTGAACTGGGATAACTGTAGCTGTGCTCCACACAGCAGGCACGAAGCCTGAGGTATGGCTATGATTAGACATGCATGTAGGTGAGGTGTCAGTGCAGTTTGTAGTTCATGTAGTACACAGCCTGGGATGTTGACTGGTCCCATGGCTGCTGTTGTCATAGCTCTGTAGAGTGAGGTTTTTACCTGTGTGGCAGTTATCGGCATATGGCAATCTATCCATGTTGAGATGGACCCTTTGGGGTTTGAGAGGGGGGTGCAGTTGGCACTGAATTGCTCTGCCAGGATATTGGCGATATCCCTGGGAGGAGTAGATTTAGTACCAGCTTGTTGTACCTCAGAGCAGTTCTGAGCATTGCCATTTAGATTCCTCACATAGCTATGGAATGGCTTGCAGTTGTCTTCGCATCTGTGGCTATATTATGTTTGAAACTAGTTTTGGTGGATGTTATGAGGGGTCTCTGCCATTTACTGTAGCTGGTAAGGGTGCATTTTGCATCCTGGAAAGTCCCCCATTTCTGGAAGAGTTTCCTCCTTTTGTTGTACAGTATGTGTATGGCAGGGGGGCCACCACATTGGCATCGTTTTCTTGGATGGGGAGCATCTTGGTTCAATACTGGATGGCACGATTCAAGCACAAGTGGATGTGCTCGTACAGTGCCTTCATGTATGATTCAGCAGTTGTCCTTTCAGTTCCCTTCTGCATGGGCATCATGATGTTAGTCATGTCTGACATTTGTAGCATGACATTGGCTTTGGAGATGTGTGTTATGGAGGTGTCATTACTGGGGTATGGGGGAGGGATGTTGATGTTAAGGGTGATTAGCTCATGAGCATACCTGATCACTGGTGGGGTGACCATAGGTGTGGAGCATTGATGTCCCATGTTGGTAATGACCAGGTCTAGGATATTTGAGCCCCTGGTGGGACTATGGGTCACTTGATCCAGTGCATTGGGAATTATGACTTCCAGTACCATTGGGCACACATGTTGGTACACAAGTAGTTTTCCCAGTTAATGGCAGGGTAGTGTAACTCACCCAGTAGTAGGGTGTTTGCTTGTATCATAATATTTCAGTTTCAAAGGCTGTAGTGGGTATCATGGGGCATGGTGGGGGATCTGTAGCAAGCTATACAATTTAGAATGCAGTCTAACCTACTGTTAGTTGCACCAGGGGTATTTCAGACACATTCTGTTGGACAAGTAGCCTGGTGGTGTGAATATCCTTGTTGAATATGGACACTCCTCCACCTTTATTGTTTTGGTCCTGGTTTGGTGGCCAACAGGTGTGGTGATAGCTGTACCTGGTATTGCAGGGGTGCTCTCTGGAGGCTCAGATCAGGTCTCTGTTACTCCACAGTTATCAATGTTCCCCATTTGTAGGTGTGCGTAGTGACTGTGAATGGCCAAAAAAAATTGCTCTACACACACACACACACTACCAAACATGCACGCACAGAGTTTCACAGTTGCCATGTCTGGACATAGAACTCCTTCCTAACTAGTTTTTCACACTACAGCATTCAGTTATAGGACATGCCATGGAGATTACTGGGCTATTCCATCCCCAAATTTCAAAGTGAATGACATCAGCAGGCATGCAAAAGATGGGCACTGGAGGTTGTACTGACTGTGAATGGCCTCAAAAGCATTGCTCCCTACACAGACAAACAAACGTGGACACACACATCCACACTTGCCATGTCTGGGGTTAAAACCTCTACCTAACTAGTTTATCATGCTACAACATTATGCAGTTATAGGTCGCACCATGGAGAATACTGGGCTACTTCTTCCCCATAGGTGTATTTCAAAGTGAATGACATCAGCAGGCTTGCCAAAGAAGAGAAGTAGAGGTTGTAGTGACTGTGAATGGCCTCAAAAGCATTGCTCCCTACGCAGACAAACACACACACATATCCACACTTGCTATGTCTGGGAATAAACTCCTACCTAACTATTATATCACACTACAGCATTACAGTTATAGGACATACCACAGTGATTACTGGGCTACTCCTTACCCAAAGGTGTATTTCAAAGTGAATGACATCAGCAGGCATGCCAAAGTAGGGCATTTGAAATTGTAGTGAGTGTGACTGGCCTAAAAAGCATTGATTCCTACACACACACACACACACACACACACACACACACACACACACACACACACACACACACACACACACACACTTGCCCTGTCTGGGATTAGAACTCCTACCTAACTAGAACATCACAGTACAGCATTATTCAGTTATAGGACATGACACAGAGATTACTGGACTACGACTTCCCCAAAGGTGTATTTCAAGGTGCAGACATCAGCAGGCTTGTCACAGTAGGGCAATGGGGAATGCAGTGTATGTGCATGGGCCATAACCCATTTGTCTAGAGGCAGACACACCATACTCAGGCACACACAGATTTATATTTCACAGGTATGTGTATAGAGCTGCTAGATGACTACTGACTTGTACAGTCATGTTGCACAGTTAGCACTAGCACCACAGACACTATAATGCTGAGGGATTCCAGAGGCAAAGTGTCTACGGTGATTGACATTTGCACATCATATGGTTTTAGACACTTGGGTGTGTGCTGGGTGGGATAGGCCTCATGATGGAAGGTTCTTTGTCACTGTCACTCTCTTCCACACATCTATGTATGTGTACTTTTGGCCTATTATAGTGTGTTGTCCTTGGATATATGTGTGTATTCCTATCCAATGTGTGTGCACTAACATCTGCGACTGTCCGATATGTATGGTCCACTGTTGTTGCCAGACATGGGCTTCATGTGACCATGCCCAGTATGACCTTTCAGTATTTTGTTTTCTAACATGGCTTTAATGTCTCTAAGTGTAGGAGCATGCCCAGTATGACCTTCTGTATTGAATGTGTGAATCCATTCCAGGTAGATTGTACTCCAGTGCAGACTTTTGTGTTCTATACCTACAGCTAGAAAACTGTTTCTGCAGGATATCTGTAGATCAGTTGACAATATGGGGTCAAAATGAGCAAAGGACAGTGGGTTATTGTAGGTAATTGTGTCTGTGCTGCTTCATCTACATGGTCCTGGTGGTAGCAGGGATATTCAGACATATGTACTGTTATACACTGATGTTTTATGTCATCAAGTACTGTCAGGTAGACGTATTTGCTTGCAGTGATGTCCTGGGGAACACAGGGTGAATGCAGCTGTGTCCAGTATTGTGGTCAGCAGCCTACATATTCTTGCACACTCATGCAATTCTGGAGGGGAAGCTGCAGACACTTGCTGCTGGATCTGTGTAAATGTTTCAGCACTTTGGTACAGTGGTGGCAGAGAATCCCATGCTTGTACATCCATTGACATGACAGTATGGCCATATCTTGCTATGGCCATACCTCACAGCTGTACAGATTCACACAGGTTATCCAGAGGCAGGGGGTCATAATTCTGGACATTACCCCTATACATTGTGGTTTACGAGCAGGTTTGTAACCACCCATTCTTGTGTTTGCAGCCAGGGATAGTATGTGCACACGGCTGTGTTTCGGACTTCACACACTCCATGCCACCCATGCCCCCCCCCCCCCATTATGCTATTCTCTTCCATATATTATGCGAACATTATCTGATAATTTCCCTATAGTTATTACCTCATCACAGCAGTAATTTGGTGCTGGTCCACAGTTCATGCAGTAGGACATGGTGGACATGTTACTGTGATTTGTCCACATGGCCTTGCATTTGGGTTCTGTGGACCGTGTTATGTTGTTATTTGGGAGTCCATGACATAACATACATTGGCAATACGGGTGAGACACAGGCCTTTGGCGGAGGACTGTAGGCCATTTAGTAGTGATGCAGGCCAGCTGTAGCAGGCCGTTGCATTCTGTCAGTCCTACAGTCCCAGACTGCAATACACTATATTCCCCTGGGGTGACAGGATAGGTGTGCAAGGCATTCATGCTAATACTTTGTCAGTATTGATCCAGTGGTGTGGATGCTGGCAGGGTGATGCTTACAGCTAGGGACACACCTGCATGGGATACCTGCTCTGCATGCTGCATTCTTTTGTTATTGCCATACACAGGTGGGGGTCATATTGTACTCATTCCCAACAGCAGGGATAAGACCGGAGAGGTACCTGTGGGTGGAGGTGTGGTGAGCTGGGTGCATGTGTGCTATGGACACTACTTACATCTGATTCACAGATATGCATGGGGCATTCCACTTATGCTGGCTTGTGCAGGGACATCAGCTGTTTCTCAACGTATCATTCCTATGACCTTTGTGGTCTGCCAGTGTTTGGCCAGATGACATCAGTATTCCCTACTATAAGCCCAGATAATGTGCTGCAAACCTGTATATACAATTCCAAGGGTGTGTCCATTTGACAGTTACATATTATACACTGTCTATCTGGGGTACTTCCCCCTGTGTACTGTTTGCATATCTGGCCCGACATTCATGCCATGTCCATCTTTCAGATGGTGACACATACTACTTCCAAGCATTTACTATGGCTTACTACTAGAATGTGTTATACTGGGAAGCATTGTGTTTGGCAATGCAGTTGTGAGGACTTGGCCCTGTCATCGGCAGTACTGGCCAATGGCCACCAGGACAAGCCTCACCATGCACACATACTGACCACTCTCACAATATACAACACATGCCAACCTAACACACGCAGACCTGCATATTGTACACATGCTACAATCTATCCTGCTACCTTGGCCAGCTCAGGTAATCTGTGCTCCACTGTTATTATACCTACACATACATGTTACTACATTTCTACATAGGTTTGGGGGGCACACCTGACTGTTACTACATGTCTACATAGGATTGGGGGAGACACCTGACTGTTACTACATTTCTATATAGGATTGGGGGGCACACCTGACTGTTACTATGTGTCTACATAGGATTGGGGGGCACACCTGACTGTTACTACATAGGATTGTGGGGTAGAGGGCACACCTGACTGTTACTACAATTCAACATAGGATTGTGGGGGGCACACCTGACTGTTAATACATTTCTACATAGGATTGTGGGGCCGGGGCACACCTGACTGTTACCACGTGTCTACATAGTAATGGTGGGGGCACACCTCTTACTACATTTCTACATAGGATTGGGGGCGGTGGCACACCTGACTGTTACGACATTTCTACATAGGACTGGGGGGGGGACACCGGACTGTTACTACATTTCTAGATAGGATGGGGGGGCACACCTGACACTTGTACACATTTGCTATGACTGTACTGGTGTGTCAGGTACTCCATTTAATTCTGTATTCTAATCTATCATGTTGACTAGAGGCATATCAGTGTACTACAGGTCTTAGGTTTGATTGACCTACATTTAAGTTTCTGACTTCTTAACCTTCAGAACTAACATCCCACTGCCTGACCTGTTGTATTCTGTCTGTGTAGGCCGGGGGGGAAGTTACCCATAACCATCAATCAGAGGCCTTAGCACAGCCTTTGTTTGTGTTTGTCTATACCTGTCCTACTGGCTGAGACTGTTGTTGGGTATGTGAGCCTCCCTGACTGGCATATGTGTGTCATTTGGACACACATGTGACCCAGCACATTTCCTGCAGTGAGTTTTGTCACATTGTCTAGTACTGGCTACTGTGGTGACTCCAGTATTTGTTACAGATCTCATGCTGCCACTATAGGTGTGTGCTATCTGCTGGTATTCTATTCAGCCACCCAATTCCATTGCATGCTCACATCCATACCATACATACAAGTAAAAACACATACTACTCTATTCGGCAATAGGAAGGAAGAGTGACTTACCCTGTGGCTGTTCCAGTGTTGAGAATGGTGCTGGATGGATGACTATGTTGATGCACATAGTACACTCCCTATACATGGTTAAGCACAGGTAGTGTCATGTTTGATATCCCTTTTACTGTATGTGTGAGTCAGAGAGAGGTATCATTCCCTGGGTCCCTACTGTGTCAGTGTATGTGCTATGCGTTGCCTCTTTGCCAAGGCCAGGGCACACTGGGCATGCTTCCTTCTGCCTACTGGGGCAGGCTCAGGTTGTTCCTTCTCTGAGTCACTCTGTGCCTGTGCAGGCCTTGGCAATGGTGGGGGGCTGTGTGGCCCTGCCCCATGCTGTTCCTGCTGTAGCTGTTTCCACAGGATCACATTGTGTAGCATGGCACATACAATGACAATTTGGGTACATGTAGCTGGTGAGTACTGCATGGCTCCACTGGATATGTCCAGGCACCAGAACTGTGACTTGAGCATCCCACACACATGCTCTATTATGATTCTGGTCTGTGCATGTGCCTCATTATGGAGTTCTTGTTCGGGTGTGTGTGCATTTTTGATGGGTGTCATCAGCCACAGCTCCAGTGCATAGCCAGCATCCCCCACTAGGTGACCATAAGGGATGTCCCCATTGGCAAATCTCTGGTACAGCTGCATCAGATGCCAGATGTGGGAGTTGTGATAGCTTCCAGGGCAGCCAGAAAACACATTCATTATAATGCCCTGGGCATCACACATGACCTGGCAGTTGATGGAGGGGAAGCCCTTGCGGTTGATGTAGACCCTACCCTGCGTACCGGGTGGTGCTTTGATGCATATGTGCATGCAGTCTATAGCACCCACTACCTCAGGGTATTCTGCTATTTGGTGGAAGAGACGCATATTGCTGGCCAACACCTCATGGGTGTTGGGGAAATGTACGTGCTCACTGGCATGTGCCGACAAGGCATCCAGGAACTGGTGGAGTACCCTGGACATGTCTCCCTGGACTACACGAAAAGAGATATGGAAGAGCTCTCTGATCTTGTAGCCCAGGCAGGTATGACCCTAGCCCTGAGTAGCATTCTGCCATCGCCCAGAATGATGCTGCAGTTCAAGGACAAAATGATTGACTTCAACAATAGGCTAAGCTTCTGGTGCCACTCTAAAGGGATCCAGTATCTGTCTGCCTGTGATGATGTGGTCGACAGACCATGATGCTTTGCCAGAGATGGCCTCCACCTGTCACCCTAGGATTCCAGATACTGGCTAAGGTTCTTGCCGCCCCTATAGTACCTTTTTTAGGCAAGGTTCAAATGACAAATTCACCACCATAAGAAGAACAGGCAAGCAAAAACTGAGGGTGATTCTACTCAATGCTAGAAGTCTAAATCTCAAAATGCACTCACTCGAGGCACTCCTTAAAATGGAGAACATCGATATATGTGCAGTGACTGAGACCTGGTTCAAGGCTCCAGAGAGCACCCCTGCACTACCAAGCTATAACTCATGCCACACTTTTCAGCCATATAACCTGGACTGGAACACCAAAGGTGGAGGTGTGCCCATATTCATTAAGGATATTCACACCTCCAGGCTAGTTGCTCAGCATAATGCAGCCAAGGTTATCCAAGTGCAACTAACTCTGGGCAAAACTGCAATCCAAATTGTAGCTTGCTACAGATCACCCACCATGCCCCAGGATTCCCACTCCTCTTTTCTTGATGTACTGGAAAATATTAGGGTTCAACCAAACACCCTAATAATGGGTGATTTCAACTATCCCACCATTAACTGGGAAAACTACTCATGTACCAACTCCTTCACTCAACGCTTTCTGGAATTCATCAACTCCAATGCCCTGGATCAACTTATCCACACATCCCCACCAGGGGCAACAATATCCTAGATCTAGTCATTACCAATATGAGTGACTGGTGTTCCACACCTGAAGTCAACGCCTCATTGGTCCGATCCAACCATAAGCTAATTACCCTAGATATCCACATCCTGCCTCCACCCCCCATTAAGGAAACCATGGTAAAAAATTTCTCCAAAGCCAACTTCATGCTTCTTAAGACAGAAGTGGTGAACTTCATGACACCCATGCAGATGGATAATACAGTTACTACTACTGAATCCTACACAATTGCACTTTATCAGCACGTACATGAGTGCATGGATCGTGCTATCCCAAACAGAACCCAGATGCTATCCTCCAAAAAAAGGAAGCAAATCTGGTGGTCCCCTGCCATAAACAAACTGTACAACAGAAGGAAGAAACTCTTGTAAAAGAGAGTAAAATCCCACTATTGGAGGAGCTCCCTGATCAGCCTCAGTAAGAAGCTGCGATCCCTAATAAAATCCTCTAAAGCTAGTTACAAAAACAAAATTGCCACTGATTCTAAAGACAACCACAAAGCATTCTATAGCTATGTCAAGAATCTCAATGGCAGCACTCAGATCTGCTCTGAGTTACAGCACAATGGCACTAAATATACAGACCCAACTGATATTGCCAACATCCTGGCAGATAGGTTCAGTGCTAACTTTACCCACCACTCACCCCCTAAAGAGCCCATCTCTATACCGGAAGAATACAAAGTTCCTGTAATCACTGCTGCACAGGTAAAAACCACACTCTCCAAAGCCAAGAACACAGCATCCATGAGACCAGATAACATCACAGGCTGCGTTCTACATGAACTACAGAACGAACTGGCACCCTACCTAAGTACCATGTTCAATCATAGCCTCACCTCAGGCTTTGTGCCTGCTGAATGGCGCACAACAATGGTTATCCCACTCCACAAGGAGGGAGCCACCACGGACCCCGGGAACTACCACCCCATTAGCCTGACAAGCCTGGTCTGTACGGCCATAGAACGTATCATGGAACTTATAAACAAAGACATTGGTAATCTCCAAACTCTGGATCTCACCCAGTTTGGGTTTGTAAAAGGCAGATCATGTCTCCTAAATCTTTAAAGCAGTCACCAAAGCAGTAGACAAGGGTAATGTGGTTCACACAGCCTATCTAGATCTTGCCAAGGCTTCAACACCATCCCCCACTCTGGAATTATAGATAACCTCACTAAACTAGGTATAAATCCCTATGTCACAAGATGGGTTGCTAACTGGCTCACTGACAGAACCCACACTGTGAAAGTAGCAGACTCCAAATCCGACTTCAGACCAGTGACAAGTAGAGTACCACAGGGTTCAGTCCTGGGTCCTCTAATGAAGTTCACAGATGACTGCAAACTAGGAGCCATAATCGAAACTCCTAACAATGTGGACATCCTACAAAAGGGCCTCACTAAGACAGATGCATGGTGTCAAAGCCATGACCTCAAGCTCAATGCCAAAAAGTGCATTGTCATCCCCTTTGGTAAAAACTCTGTACCCATGAACTACAACATAGGCGGTAGTATACTTAACACCGAAAGTGTGATAAGAGACCTTGGGACACAGGTGGACAGTAGTCACTCCTTTGATAATCACATCACCACACTAGTCAGGAAATCCTTCTATGTGGCACACCTCATCACAAAAGGTTTCTCATCCAGAAAAAAAAGAGGTCATTGTTCCCCTCTACTCATCACTCATTAGACCCATTATAGAGTACAAAGCCCCTTTTGGTATGTACCTCACAAGACATCTACAATATCTGGAAAGGTCGCAGAAATACCTCACAAAGAGGATTACCAGCCTCAAACAGATGCCCTATACAGACCGTCTCAAAAAACTCTGGCTTTACTCCATCGCATATTGCCTACACAGAGGTAATCTCTGCCTAACATACAAAGCTATGTCAAACCCAGAGCTGTTGGACATGATCCACTTAAAGAAATCCCAATCCCACCGAGCTACATGCTCTAGGGACATAAACCTTGTCACCACAATAAACAGAACATGCCGGAGGGATAGATTCCTGTCCCAGAGACTTCCCATACTCTGGAATAAACTACCTATCTATATCAAACAAAGCTCCTCATTAGCACTCAAGAAAAATCTTGATGATTTGATGGGAAATAGGAAATTCACCCTGGGGATCACCTCTGTGGCTCTGCTCGACAGTGGCACAGGAAAATAATTTTCTTGGGTGGCAAAAACCAGGGTACCTTTTTGGCTGGGCTTGTATAGGCCCCAGGGTTGATAGCCTAGTACCTACCTATGAACCTATAGATTAGATATATTTATCGATATACATATATTGATATATCTAGATCTATCGATATAGATATATCAATATATCTATATCTATCGACATAGATATATCAATATATCTATATCGATATAGATATATCGATATATCTATATCGATATAGATATATCGATATATCTGTATCTATATCGATATAGATATATCGATACATCTATATCTATATGTATAGAGATATAGAGATATCTATATCTATAGAGATAGAGATATCTATATCTATAGAGATAGAGATATCTATATCTATAGAGATATAGAGATATCTATATCTATCTATATCGATATAGATATATCAATATATCTATATCGATATAGATATATCTGTATCTATATCAATATAGATATATCGATACATCTATATCTATATCTATAGAGATAGAGATATCTATATCTTTAGAGATATAGAGATATAGAGATATCTATATCTATAGAGATATAGAGATATAGAGATATCTATATCTATAGAGATATAGAGATATCTATATCTATAGAGATATAGAGATATCTATATGTATAGAGATATAGAGATATCTATATGTATAGAGATATAGAGATATCTATATGTATAGAGATATAGAGATATCTATATGTATAGAGATATAGAGATATCTATATGTATAGAGATATAGAGATATCTATATGTATAGAGATATAGAGATATCTATATGTATAGAGATATAGAGATATCTATATCTATAGAGATATAGAGATATCTATATGTATAGAGATATAGAGATATCTATATGTATAGAGATATAGAGATATCTATATCTATAGAGATATAGAGATATCTATATCTATAGAGATATAGAGATATCTATATCTATAGAGATATAGAGATATCTATATCTATAGAGATATAGAGATATCTATATCTATAGAGATATAGAGATATCTATATCTATAGAGATATAGAGTTATCTATATCTATAGAGATATAGAGATATCTATATCTATAGAGATATAGAGATATCTATATCTATATCTATAGAGATATAGAGATATCTATATCTATAGAGATATAGAGATATCTATATCTATATCTATAGAGATATAGAGATATCTATATCTTTAGAGATATAGAGATATCTATATCTATAGAGATATAGAGATATCTATATCTATAGAGATATAGAGATATCTATATCTATAGAGAAATAGAGATATCTATATCTATAGAGATATAGAGATATCTATATCTATAGAGATATAGAGATATCTATATCTATAGAGATATAGAGATATAGAGATATCTATATCTATAGAGATATAGAGATATCTATATCTATATCTATAGAGATATAGAGATATAGAGATATCTATATCTATAGAGATATAGAGATATCTATATCTATAGAGATATATAGATATAGAGATATCTATATCTATAGAGATATAGAGATATCCATATCTATAAAGATATAGAGATATAGAGATATCTATATCTATAGAGATATATAGATATCTATATCTATAGAGATATAGAGATATCTATATCTATAGAGATATAGAGATATAGAGATATCTATATCTATAGAGATATAGAGATATCTATATCTATAGAGATATAGAGATATCTATATCTATATCTATAGAGATATCGATATCTATAGAGATATAGAGATATCTATAGAGATATCTATAGAGATATAGAGATATCTATACAGATATAGAGATATCTATAGAGATATAGAGATAGAGATATATATAGATATATAGAGATATCAATATCTACAGATCTATAGAGATATCTACATCTATAGAGCTATAGAGATAGAGATATCTATATGTATAGAGATATAGAGATATCTATAGATATATAGAGATATCTACATCTATAGAGCTATAGAGATATCTACATCTATAGAGCTATAGAGATATCTACATCTATAGAGCTATAGAGATATCTACATCTATAGAGCTATAGAGATATCTACATCTATAGAGCTATAGAGATATCTACATCTATAGAGCTATAGAGATATCTACATCTATAGAGATATAGAGATATCTACATCTATAGAGATATAGAGATATCTATATCTATAGAGATATAGAGATATCTATAGAGATATAGAGATATCTATAGAGATATAGAGATATCTGTAGAGATATGGAGATATTTATATCTATAGAGATAGAGATATCTATAGAGATATAGAGATATAGAGATATCTATAGAGATATAGAGATATCTATAGAGCTATAGAGATATCTACATCTATAGAGCTATAGAGATATCTACATCTACAGAGCTATAGAGATATCTACATCTACAGAGCTATAGAGATATCTACATCTACAGAGATATAGAGATATCTACATCTACAGAGATATAGAGATATCTACATCTACAGAGATATAGAGATATCTACATCTACAGAGATATAGAGATATCTACATCTATAGAGATATAGAGATATCTACATCTATAGAGATATAGAGATATCTATAGAGATATAGAGATATAGAGATATATATAGAGATATAGAGATATCTATAGAGATAGAGATATCTATATCTATAGAGATATAGAGATATCTATATCTATAGAGATATAGAGATATCTATATCTATAGAGATATAGAGATATCTGCATCTATAGAGCTATAGAGATATCTGCATCTATAGACCTATAGAGATATCTACATCTATAGAGATATAGAGATATCTACATCTATAGAGATATAGAGATATCTATATCTATAGAGATATAGAGATACCTATAGAGATATCCATATCTATAGAGATATCTATATCTATAGAGATATAGAGATATCTATAGAGATATAGAGATAGAGATATCTATAGAGATAGAGATATCTAAAGAGATATAGAGATATAGAGATATCTATATCTATAGAGCTATAGAGATATCTATATCTATAGAGCTATAGAGATATCTATATAGCTATAGAGATATCTATAGAGCTATAGAGATATCTATATCTATAGAGCTATAGAGATATCTATAGAGCTATAGAGATATCTACATCTATAGAGCTATAGAGATATCTACATCTATAGAGCTATAGAGATATCTACATCTATAGAGCTATTGAGATATCTACATCTATAGAGATATAGAGATATCTACATCTATAGAGATATAGAGATATCTACATCTATAGAGATATAGAGATATCTACATCTATAGAGATATAGAGATATCTATATCTATAGAGATATAGAGATATAGAGATATCTATATCTATAGAGATATAGAGATATCTATAGATATATAGAGATATCTATATCTATAGAGATATAGATATATATATATATCTATAGAGATATAGAGATATCTATATCTATAGAGATATAGAGATATCTATATCTATAGAGATAGAGATATCTATATCTATAGAGATATAGAGATATCTATATCTATAGAGATATAGAGATAGAGATATCTATATCTATAGAGATAGAGATATCTATATCTATAGAGATATCTATATCTAAAGAGATATCTATAGAGATATCTATATCTATAGAGATATAGAGATATCTATATCTATAGAGATATAGAGATATCTATATCTATAGAGATATAGAGATATCTATATCTATAGAGATATAGAGATATCTATAGAGATATAGAGATATCTGTAGAGATATAGAGATATTTATATCTATAGAGATAGAGATATCTATAGAGATATAGAGATATAGAGATATCTATAGAGATATAGAGATATCTATAGAGCTATAGAGATATCTATAGAGCTATAGAGATATCTACATCTATAGAGCTATAGAGATATCTACATCTATAGAACTATAGATATATCTACATCTATAGAGCTATAGAGATATCTACATCTATAGAGCTATAGAGATATCTACATCTGCAGAGCTATAGAGATATCTACATCTACAGAGCTATAGCGATATCTACATCTACAGAGCTATAGAGATATCTACATCTACAGAGATATAGAGATATCTACATCTACAGAGATATAGAGATATCTACATCTATAGAGATATAGAGATATCTACATCTATAGAGATATAGAGATATCTATAGAGATATAGAGATATATATAGAGATATAGAGATATCTATAGAGATAGAGATATCTATATCTATAGAGATATAGAGATATCTATATCTATAGAGATATAGAGATATCTGCATCTATAGAGCTATAGAGATATCTGCATCTATAGAGCTATAGAGATATCTACATCTATAGAGATATAGAGATATCTACATCTATAGAGATATAGAGATATCTATATCTATAGAGATATAGAGATATCTAAAGAGATATCCATATCTATAGAGATATCTATATCTATAGAGATATAGAGATATCTATATCTATAGAGATACAGAGATAGAGATATCTACAGAGATAGAGATATCTAGAGAGATATAGAGATATAGAGATATCTATATTTATAGAGCTATAGAGATATCTATATCTATAGAGCTATAGAGATATCTATAGAGCTATAGAGATATCTATAGAGCTATAGAGATATCTATATCTATAGAGCTATAGAGATATCTATAGAGCTATAGAGATATCTATAGAGCTATAGAGATATCTACATCTATAGAGCTATAGAGATATCTACATCTATAGAGCTATAGAGATATCTACATCTATAGAGCTATAGAGATATCTACATCTATAGAGCTATAGAGATATCTACATCTATAGAGATATATACATCTATAGAGATATAGAGATATCTACATCTATAGAGATATAGAGATATCTACATCTATAGAGATATAGAGATATAGAGATATCTATATCTATAGAGATATAGAGATATAGAGATATCTATATCTATAGAGATATAGAGATATCTATAGATATATAGAGATATCTATATCTATAGAGATATAAAGATATCTATATCTATAGAGATAGAGATATCTATATCTATAGAGATATAGAGATATCTATATCTATAGAGATATAGAGATAGAGATATCTATATCTATAGAGATAGAGATATCTATATCTATAGAGATATCTATATCTAAAGAGATATCTATATCTAAAGAGATATCTATAGAGATATCTATATCTAAAGAGATATCTATAGAGATATCTATATCTATAGAGATATAGAGATATCTATATCTATAGAGATATAGAGATATCTATATCTATAGAGATATAGAGATATCTATATCTATAGAGATATAGAGATATCTATATATATAGAGATATAGAGATATCTATATCTATAGAGATATAGAGATATCTATATCTATAGAGATATAGAGATATCTATATCTATAGAGATATAGAGATATCTATATCTATAGAGATATAGAGATATCTATATCTACAGAGATATGGAGATATAGAGATCTATTTCTATAGAGATATGGAGATATAGAGATATCTATATCTATAGAGATATAGAGATATAGAGATATTTATAGAGATATAGAGATATAGAGATATTTATTTATAGAGATATAGAGATATTTATTTATAGAGATATAGAGATATTTATTTATAGAGATATAGAGATATAGAGATATATATCTACAGAGATATAGAGATAGAGATATATAGAGATATAGAGATATATATAACTACAGAGATATAGAGATATCTATAGAGATATAGAGATATAGAGATATCTATAGAGATATAGAGATATCTATAGAGATATAGAGATATCTATATCTATAGAGATATAGAGATATCTATATCTATAGAGATATAGAGATATCTATATCTATAGAGATATAGAGATATCTACATCTATAGAGATATAGAGATATCTATATCTATAGAGATATAGAGATATCTATATCTATAGAGATATAGAGATATCTATATCTATAGAGATATAGAGATATCTATATCTATAGAGATATAGAGATATCTATATCTATAGAGATATAGAGATATCTATATCTATAGAGATATCTATATCTATAGAGATATAGAGATATCTATATCTATAGAGATATAGAGATATCTATATCTATAGAGATAGAGAGATATAGGGAGATATAGAGATATCTATAGAGATATCTATATCTATAGAGATATAGAGATATCTATATCTATAGAGATATAGAGATATCTATATCTATAGAGATAGAGAGATATAGGGAGATATCTATATCTATAGAGATATAGAGATCTATATCTATAGCGATATAGAGATCTATATCTATAGAGATATAGAGATCTATATCTATAGAGATATAGAGATCTATATCTATAGAGATATAGAGCTCTATATCTATAGAGATATAGAGCTCTATATCTATAGAGATATAGAGATCTATATCTATAGAGATATAGAGATCTATATCTATAGAGATATAGAGATATCTATATCTATAGAGATATAGAGATATCTATATCTATAGAGATATAGAGATATCTATATCTATAGAGATATAGAGATATCTATATATATAGAGATATAGAGATATCTATATCTATAGAGATATAGAGATATCTATATCTATAGAGATATAGAGATATCTATATCTATAGAGATATAGAGATATCTA